>NW_017100178.1:2507827-2510217 GCF_001263275.1 Habropoda laboriosa
CACCCTTAAGTACGGTGGCCAATCGAGTGTCCTCAAATACCTCACGAGTGCCCACTTCCCCACTCGCTGCCGCCATCGAGGAAAATTCGAACCGCTGCTCTTCCACCATTTCTCACTTTCTCCAGTTCAGTTTTGCTCCAATTCGCTGGTAATTGTGTAAATAACGGTCGAGCGTCTTTCATTTTTTCCCTAATGTACGGACTATTTAGGTGGTAGGTAGGTTTGAACGTATAAAAGAGAATAGAAGAATTATTGGGAGCCTTTAATCCTCTACAACTCCGTGTGACTTGGAAGTTACGTCTCCATTTATCCACATTTTCTAAGTTTTACTTTATTTGTTTGCTGCTGCACTAAATCATAGTGTTGTCGTACTATTATATTGTTACCGGCCAATTTATTTAAAGCAATTATTAATTTCTGCTTCTTTTAAAGCAATTTTTCTTCTGATAAATGTAGATATAGAGGGAGAATAACCGGTTTGGAAGCATTTGTAATCTCGGTGAGAAACTTGAATTGGAATATGTAATTGAAAAGGTTACGCTACTCATATTTTACTTTTCTAGTAAGTATATGTCTATACTTCCATTGTTCGTTAACAGAAACATAGAAGAAAGGCGAAAGTATTACTTATTCAAAAGATTTACCAACTAGTTCCAATGCGCATAGATTTTCCAAAAATTGATTAACATCAATGTCTTAACATATACTTCATTTTGTAACATTCTTACTTTTTAAAAATTGGAGAAGAAAGCTGAAAGTTACATTCATATCCTCTGAAAAAACTGAAACTCTTCATTTAGTAGTTACCTGTGCAAAAAAACGTTCCCCAATTTTTACATGCTTGCGTTTAAAAAAATTAAAATTTCCCATCGTATCAACTATTACACAAATAGTAACTAACAAACAACCTACTCTATTTTAACTATCAACCTACAGAAATATATTTTCTACTCTGAAACTTGTCAATTATTATAAATACTACAAATCAACTTCTCTTCCAGTATTTAAATAAAAAACCAAGTTTCCCATATTTCAAGTATCACGGACATTTCACCTGGTCTTAATATACACTACCGGCCAAAAGTTTGGAATCACCGAGCATTGCAATTTACACAAAAATTTCCAGAAAAAAGTCAGCGACTTTGAGAATCTTTTATCATTCGAATCTAGTTGATACGAGATAAGTTGATAAAAGTAGAATTGAGATAAACTTGAAATCTATAAAAAATTAGCAGCAGATTTAATATCGATGAAAAGTGGGAAGGTGATTCCAAACTTTTGGCCGGTAGTGTATCTACCTAATTAACATACGGTCAATATGAAGCATCACAATGAATACGACAAGTATATATACATGTGAATTGATATTAAAGAAGAATTAAATGTAACAATACAGAAACATCAGTCATTGGAAAGCACCGAAATTATAATCAAATTAACATAATCGTTTCAGCGGTAACATCGGAATCATGAAATTCCGCTAAATCTCCACGCGGACAGGCACCGTTATACAGCGGGTCGCTGTTAGCAAATATTTTCCAGCGACATCCGCATTATGAAACGGCGTCGCGTTTCGCGAGAATTCGGCTATTTTCTGTCTGCTGGTGCATACTCGAAGCCGAGCCCATGGTATCGGGCGGCGTTTATTTATTTGTAGCCGGCGTTGGATCGTTCGAATCAATCAATGGCCACGTTCAATTCGAAACGCGCATTTGTCCACGACGCGACAATGCGCCGCCGTGTATCCTGTGTGGAACTTTTAACACAGGATGCACGCGACGCGCTAGGACCCCGCCAGCCAGTTTTCGAATACAGGAAACCTTTATGCCACCTATTATCATCACGTTAATGCACCCTCCAAAGGGGATGCAGTTTTGTGTTTCTGAATTGATGGACGTGTGCGTGAGTTACATCTTTTATTGGAGAGAGTTGCCGGCGTGGGTGCAATTGTACGTTTATTTGTCGCGTATTATTGCTTTGTGGTACATATTTTGTTAATCGGCTCGGATCGTTTTTGTTATTTTCGAATTTATTAATCGACGCGCGTTACGAGAAGCAGCACGTTTTATTTGTCTTGCGGGAAACAGTAGGTTTGTCTTTATTGTCGCGAAAAATATCACGTTTCGTTTCTCGCCATGAAAAGTGGCATATCTGAACGGTTGGTTAAGAAAAATTCTGAATTAAGTTGAGAAGATTCAGTTGTGAAAATTCAAACTTCCTGTTTCTCATGTGTATTGTTGTATTTTTTAATCTAATTTGGAGACATCATACAAAATAAATGTACGTTTCTATGGCTTCAACTACTTTACGCAACATTTGAGATACAATTCACACGTTTTATTGCAAGTCGCAACGTTTTTGAATTTTGCGTAAAAACTTTTTGTGCTAAA
>NW_017100178.1:2510262-2546602 GCF_001263275.1 Habropoda laboriosa
GTTTATTGAAATAATGTTTAATAAAGTAATTACCTCGTATCCAATATTAAGTATTTCTTTCTCTCAATGTTCAGTATCTTTTTATGTTAAAGAAGCTAATACTCAATTTTTCTAATAAACTGACATACGATTTAAAATCAAAGATCACCCTCAAATCTTCGAAGCGTCTCCACCCAGATAAATTTCGTTTGACCCATCTTATATCCCCCTTGAAGCCATGCAACTTTACTTTAATCCATGTTTTTCTACAGGTGTCAATAATATTGACATAAATCATGATGACAATATCGTGTGACCCACTCTGTATAATAGCAAGGATTTTAAATAATTCTTTTATTCTTTTTTCGTTTTTATCAAAGTATAATGCGGCCCCACAAGATCGTAAACTTTTAACATAATTGTGTGATTTTTAATGATATTTTTCATGACACGATTGCACTATAATAAAAAATATTAAAAAACGAAGGACGTTTTGTTACTTATATACATTAACTGTATTGTGTATTTTGTGCGCGAGCCAAGACATTTCTTCCTCGCTCAATGTGGCTCAGGCAGGCCAAAGGGCTGGACGCCCATGGTCTACAAGTATGTTAACACTAGAACTACCAGCCGAGTCAGAATGACACATTACCGACTTTACAAAAATGAATTTTTACGTAAGTAAACCATAATTGGACAATTCGATTCATACCGATACAAATAGAAGCATACCTGTAGAAAATAAATTCGGAAAGTTATGATAACACTTACCAGTATTGAACATTCACGTTTTCTCGAAAGATGCTAATGGGTCATTTTGACCCGGTCGGTAGTTCTAGTGTTAAGGACTCTTTCGTATTAGATATTAAAAAATGCAAATTAGAAATATAATTAAGTAATAAAGGAACTCTTTTCTTGGTTAAACTACCACCTATATTTTTGCAATCTAGTTGATAATTAAAGGCACGTGATATTTCATATTTAATAACAACTATTCTAATAAAGTAAACAAATATAACACATAGAAGAGAAAGACAATATTTCAGATTAACATTCTTTTCATATTTCTAACTATTCTATTTTATGTCATTACGTAATTTATAGTATGTATTTAAATATTTTATCTTACTCTAGCTCACCTATTGCTACGTTATTGTTCTTATTTTTACATATCAATTCTCTCAGATTTTATAAATTGAAACGAAATAAATTTAAATTTTATTCCTTTATTAAGGTAAAGGTATCAGTAGTTGACCAATTTTTAGAGAAACGTAAAAAATAAGGTTTTTATAAGTGATACTCTTTTGAAAAAAATACACCTGACATGCCGAGACCATCTATCGGTTAAATTTCAGAAGAATTACATGTGACGAGAAGTATGCGTAGTAACAACGGACGTCTAAATCCATTAAGGTAAGTAATATAAGTGGTCAACTACTAACGAACAGAGGGTCAATTACTAGTTTTTTCATTTTTAAGAGTGGTCAACTTCTGAAGCAATTACTGAATTTTTAAATATGTTTTTTAAATTTTTATAACATAACTTTTTTTTTTAAATTGGTATTGTTACATAATCTAGAAGGCTTAAAGCGTATCTTCAGGCATCGACTCTCGCTATTTAATGACAAGGCAAGTGGTTACTATTGTTCGCGTGGAGGATTTCTCTTAACTGGTCAACTACTGGTACCCTTACCTTACTTATTTATTACTTTAATGCAAAAAAATCAATATATTTTGCTTCAAATTTTAATTGCATTTTTGTATATTTATCATCCAGTTTGGAAAAGCTGAGAAGCAACGAACTGTCTCTTGTCGAGAAGCAGAACTTTCATTCTGATTTTACGATAGAGCTCTAAACGAGATCCAATTTGAAACAGTAGCATTTCTTACTTTTTCGCGACAAATGTAGTACAGTAACGTTTCGCGTGTGAATCATGCGGGCGATGAAATTGGTGACTGTAAGATAATGCACGCAGTTTCGCGCGGCGCCATTGCTGAACTCGATTTTCCCCATGCGGAGGAAATTTAGCATGCAACTATTGTTATGAAATTATGGCTAGCCTCGGTATAGCAACGGCTTATGAAAATAGAGTTTATTACGCGTGTATGTTCGCGTAACCGTGTAACAAAACAGCCGAAACTTGCATTGAATTTTCTTACTTTCTTCAAAGTACAACACATCGTACTGTATATCTAAATAAGTATATTATATGCTCTACTTTATTTTAGTTTCTTCACTTTTGTGCATTAAATTTTGTAGTTTTTTTTTTTTTTTATAAAAATTAAACGTTTACTCAAAAATCTTCATTTAAATACTTACTTCGTATGTCAATATAAATTTCAACTCTTCTTTTCTTTGCTTTTAACTGATACTTTACAAAAGTAATTATCAAAAATTCTTTTTGTCGCAGGGATGTTTCAGCAAAACTTTTATTCTCCTTCTAAAATAGTGCTATCAATTTACACCATGTGAAGAATTTTATAAGCTCTAGCGTTTGAGTACCTTTAACTGACAGTAAGTGGCACACTATTTCCAAAACAAAAAAAAATTTCTAACTACTAAATCGTGATTATATGAAATATTGTAAAAAATTTTAACAAACAAATATATATCACTATTTCAAGCGTTATTCAAGACTAGTAACTTCATATGACATTGCTGGCTTTGTTTGATGCCACGTACAGTAAATTCTCCACAAGTGTCAGTCCGCAAGGAATCTAAACCTGACACTTGTAGAGTCAGGGACTACGTTTTCGAGCCTCGCGCCCGCCTTTGTAGTTTGCCGAACGTAGACAATGACAGCGAATAAAAGATAAGGATGAAACGTGAGTCGAGGCAACCAAGCGATTTAAATACCAACTTTTTTAATTTTACGTTTTTTTATCCCGAAATTTTTCTTAACACATTGATGAGATTTTTCTGATGAAAATGACATCAAACACGACATAATTTGAAAAACATTTACTTATTAACACGTTCACTGTCACGCCAGGTATTTCACTGTATTGAGATAAAACAGACGCCCTGTATTAGATTACATAGAGTCGGCCTGCCGTTTGACTGACACTTGTCGAATCGGCCCTACATTTGACTGACAATTGTAGAGTCGACCCTACATTTTTTTTTTTTTTTTTACGTGGTGGTAGACCGACATTAAATTAATTACTCAATAAGTATTAATAAGTAAATGTTGTTCAAATTATATCATGTTTGATATCATTTTCATCAGAAAAATCTCACCAACATGTTAAAAAAATTTCAGATGAAAAAAAGGAAAATTAAAGAAATTATATTTTTCGTGAAATCTCGTAAAAGAAACCGAGTGGTGTAGCGTTACACGCTTGACTGACAGCGAGCGAGATAACATAGGCGCAGCAATGACGCAGACCTAGGCGTAGGACCATCTAAACTGACACTTGTAGAATCCAAACTGACTGACACTTGTAGAGAATTTACTGTATTTACAAATACTGGATAGGAAAAGTTAGGGGAGAGTCGTGCAGTACCGGCCACTCTAAGTTTTTGTACTATAACTTGGGCTAATGTTCGTAAAAATGAAATTTCAGAAAAGTAATTTGTAGTACAAAGGGTGCTTAGTAAAAGGGGACAAATCGTTTTTCTTAAATTTTCTCATAAAGATAAATAATTCGTAGAAATAAAAAAGTTGTAATTTGCAGCGAGCGAAAAATTGTCGTACAGTACCGGCTCAGCTACTTAGTTGGTAGATTTGAAGGTCTGAGTAATAAATAATGTTAGTAAAAATCATTTAAAAATAGAATAGAACTGTTATTTAGGCACGTCTACAAATATCACAGGTGAAGTGATCGATATTTTCTTGATCCGTACACTCCACGTGAGCCCAACCATTGCAGCTATGAAAAATAACTTTTGTCCTACGGAACACCAGCGTAAACGTTAAACGTCTTAGAACTCTGGTAATACTGAAGAAAAAAGAACGTCGCCGGAATACGTTGCTCAGGGCTATAGTATTTATTTGTTTTTCCATCAATAGTACTGTCAACTAACAGTATAAGCGATATCTAGCTTTGGCCGGTACTGCACGTCTCTCCCGTATATGGTGCTATTTAAGAAAATAGAGGCGACCTTAACGAGGTGATTTAGAAACCATTTATCGAAGAAATAGTGCTTTGGCAATTTTTGTTATTTCATATTTGAGTACTGACTAATTTTCGTTTAGAACTTTTTCTCGTCACATTATCAGAAGTGCCTAAGGAATCGTGGCGACTGTTACGGTAAAAACACTCGAGTAAACATCCTCGTTTCACTCTTCGTAACACTTCAACATCAAGGGACAATAATTGAGATCCACTTTTCCCTTCGTTCCTTTCACCTGAAATCCAAAAATTCGATTCACACAAAGAGTATCCTCGTTTATTCGAGTAGCCATCAACGAAAGGAAAGCCGTGATCCGAGCCGCGGGGCGAAATTACTTCGAGACGAACGAGCGATAATAAAGTGGTTTGTAACAGTCGTGGCAACCCGGTTCCTTTAAATGTTTTTCGCCCCATTGTCGCGACGTTTGGTGTATTTGTATCTCGCGAGGAAGAAATATTCGTGGAGCAGCTGTCGTCGCCGCCGCGGGGTTCAACTGCGACTCCCCGTGCGATTCTCTCGCAAGTCCGAAACGACTCGATTGTTCGGAGGTATCGAGGCAACGAAATCACTCTGGAGGAAAAATAATTGCACGAGATTCAAGCATTAATGCTTGTACGCGACAAAAGCAGCCGCGGCACGCGTGAACACTGTGCCTCGCGTTTCCCGCCTCAACGCGTCCAATTAACAATATTGTGATTCGACCACGTTTCAGTGCAAACGTGAGAGATTATTACTGTAGCCGTCGAGTGTTTTGTACAACCTTCTTTTCTGCTATTTCGACTTGCAGTTGAATTAGGTGGTTGCGTATGAAATGGCGGTGCTCGCATACTGACAGATTCCGTCTTGCTCTTGTGAATCATGTCAATTGTCGTATGAAAAAGTAAAACTTACAGTGTAAATACTGTTTTAAATGCAACACTTGTTTTGCTGAATCAGTTAGGTTGAGGTTATGTTAAGAGAGTACACCATCTTGAGGCTTTTAAAAATAGCTAAAAATTTGGTAATTTTATTCCTAGTTTGCTAAATGAAAAGTTTCCATTTTTTTAAAGGATATAAATGTAACTTTCAGCTTTCTTCGCCAATTTCTAAAATGTAAAAATGTTACAAAATGGAGGAGTTATTGCGAAACATTTTCGGCTAGAAGAACGATTGTTGGGCGCCATAATCGGTAAGAATTAGGTACAACGTCTGAAATAAATAATTCTTTTTCATTTATAAATAAAAATGATTTTCTCGATATATCAATTATTTAATTTTTTAGAAACGTTTGAAGTTGATTTTCTTTTTGTAAAAAGAGGTTCTTCTCCATAATAATTACAATTCTTGAAAAATCGTACGCAACACTGTAGATAATATGTCTTTATCGCATTTCATATCGACAATTGTAATTATTTTATATAAGTTTAAATTTGGAGAAACTGCGATAAAACTGCTGGAAATATAAATTTAACATTTCAAGAAAGTTACTTGTGTAAATCTTAAGACTCTTCAACGTTGGTGCTCCAAATTCAAGATTGGTGACGTTTTATTAGGAAATGAGCGAAGAGGAAAGCCAGATAGGGCTATCGATGATAACATTTTAAGAGAAATGATTGAGACCAATCCACGGTAAAGAATACGAAATTTTGCCACAACCTCCCTTATTCGTTTAATCTTTCCTCAACAGACTACCACTTCTTCAAACACCTGAACAATTTCTGAAGAAATAAATCATTCCGAAATGAAGACACTGTAAAAGCAACATTCGAAGAATTTTCGAATTGAAAGACTTTTTATTTTCATAAAAAATTTTTATAAATTTGGAATAATGAAACTAGCTATAGTTTCTAGTTATAATCGTTGGGAGAAGTCTATAGAATCGAATGGAAATTATGTCGATTAAATACATTATTTTTTGAAGAAATACCTACAATGTATCTAAAGTTTTATTTTAAAAATCAACGTTTCATATGCACCAACCTAATTTTTAAACGAAACGAAATTAAATAATTAATGCACCTAAATTAGTTTACGCCAATTACTAAGGTGTCCTTTTATATGTGTAACGTAGGTATTTAACAATAAACAGTATCTAATCACATTGCAAATAATTCTTCAATAACTTCTTCCTCTTCTTTAACATTTCAAACTAAAAACAATATTCCAAAAATATCGAATTTCATCGTCACTCAAGCATACCGGAAACTGCGTCCCGTTCCTGCAGAAAAATCGTATCCCTCTTCAAGAAACTATCGATTCTCAAAGATACCAAATGTTTAACCATCACTCCCTGCTCCGCGTTATTTTTCCTTCTCGCCCCAGTCGTTTACATTCACCGCCCCATTTTCATTTCACCGGCTGTCATTAGAAAGGCGATCCATTGTAACGCTCCGGAGGCTCTCGTGCACCGGAAACGCGCAAGTAGGCAGATGAATATCCCGCGCCGCACTCGATTCCCGAATCACGATCTATTTGACGGTCCTCGAGTGGGTCGATCCTAAAAATACATCGCAGGACACCCAGCTCCAACAATGGCCGCTATAAATGGATTATTAGGCGTTGGAATTGCGCGGAACACCTGACACGAGGAAAGGCCAGGTCGGTTGGTCGCGTTCACGCCATAGCATTCCAAAGGCCCGCAACGAACAGACCGAGGGAGATCCCATTTTACGCGTTCTGTCCGCCGCTCCAAGGATCGGCTAATATTTTACCTGAGCGACGCGGAACAAAAGTGTTGACCGAGACCCTTTGCGTTCGTGTCACACGGGAAACCGCGTGCTCTCGGGATATCTGAGAGGGAATCTTGTTCGATGCAGACTAACGATTGTAGTTTAAGTTACACCGACAGTTGAAAATTAAGGAATGCTTCTTTATTGGTTATTTTTGGGTTGCTGGTCGACGTTAACCTGCCAACTACCAAGGGAAATTCGGTGACCCGAAAATTCAAACAAGTTTGAAACTTAGCAGAAATGTAGTTCAATCGAAAACCATTCTTTGTTTCGACAATGAAACGGTTCTGTTTAGAGGTGAAAACACCTTCTTAAAGAATTTCGAGTTTCCATATATTGGATTAATGGGTTAAAATAAACGGTGTTCAATGCGAATTCACTTAAACGTATTTTATTTTCTTTGGCGCGGAAGGACGTCTTAACGCTTTGAAAATCGCAGTCGACGGGTTAAAATAAACGTTGAAGGACGTCTTAACGCTTTGAAAATCGCAGTCGAGGTGAAGGAAAAGACCCGTAAAGGCACGACAGAAAGTCTGTTGTCCACTTGTATCAGTCTATTATATTATTTTGACATAGCAGTGTTTCTCATACATAACACAATTCATTTTTGCTTACTAGCTGACGCATTATTATTAGTAATTATCCAACACCATATTATCGTGAATATTTACGAAACCGTACAAGATATGGAAAAGAAGTTAAATTCAAATTTGTGTGGTTTTTAATATCCTACATTGTGATAGAAACAATTATCTTTTATCTTATCTTATATTTTTAACTTGTACCAATCACAATCTTGGTACCTGGAAGCTAATTTTCACCGATGGTGAACCATAAGCCGTGACCCCCAAATCTGCAAACTGTCCACGAACTTCGAAATGAAATTATAAAAGAAGAAGGAAAAAGTAGCACTTGATTTTTACAGAAACCAAAAAACTGAATACAAAATAACCATAAAAGTGAAAAAAACCAATCCCTGCCGATCCATATTGTTTTGCTTAAAAAGACTAAGATACATGCAGTCAAAAATTGGTTATATTTAAGAACGTCTACTCTGAAGTCTCAAATTTTGTTAATCTTCCTATTGCAAAACTAAAGTATATATCCCCCAGTATAAAATTTACGATACGCGAAGTAATTCATTATTAATATCACCGTTTACAAGCAAAAGAAACATCAACCACTAAATGGTACTTTTAATAATAATAAGAACATAATTTCATTAAATATTACCCTATTTAAAAAATTCTTCTAAGTAAATAACATTCTAATTAAAGAACCGTAGGGATTTAGGAACATAAAGGAGTCGAAAATTATGTAATACGGATGTCGGACAGCCGCGCCATTTTGAAACACTATGCGCCTTTGGTACGGAAGTGTTTAAATTTTAACGCTGCCGACTGTTTATAGAAATTTTTTCATTTTTCACCTGAACCAAGTGCACAGAAATGTTTGACGTTCATTTATCAGCTATAGTGTTTGGGTGATAAGGGAGAAAGTGAAAGAAGGTAAAGAAAGTAAAATTAACCTGTGACTACAAACTAAATAATAGAAAATGTTCAGTATTGTAAAATTTCCACGGACAGTCGACTGTTTTGAAACACTGCAATGCCTCGGTTATAAAAGGGTGCTTAGTGACGTCATACGGTCTCCTCTCTCTGATCACGAGAGAAACGGAGAGCATCGTTGACGTCGACACGAGGGTCCGTTGCATAGGCGATCCTAAGCCGCGCGCAGCCGCAAATCCATTTGCAGAGTAACAACTATCGAGGTAACAAGATCACCAGTCGATTCTACTGTCCTGTCCCTCGACCATCTACGATCGTGCTGTATGCGTCAGGCCTTCGTGTGCACACGGCTGCACCGACGCGCATCCGGTGTCCATGACACCGCATCGTAGCCAGTTTTGCCTCATGCACAAGCTTCAACCCCGGCTGCATCATCGGTTATGTGCATGTATATGCATGACGTGTTGCAAGCGTGTAAGCAAACAACGCGAACCGACGCGGTCGATCTGGCAATCTGATCTAAATGCGTCCGGCGACGATATGCATCGCGAGCAAACCACTGATTTCACACGGATTTTCTCTGCTTTTTTATCTGGACCGCGTGATCTTGCGCGAACTCGAGACACGCTTTATTGACGCGCGGCACTTGAGGGACGTGAAAATGGGCCAGGTCTGACAGGTCGCCTTCCTGTTCGTCGCGGACTCCCTTTTAGTGGAAAATATTCAAACGAGCGTGCTACAGTAAGAGGAGAAGATTTCGGGAGTTTTGTGAATTTTCGCGACGATAGGATTATTGTTCGCATGGGTTTTGAGTAATGTGGGATTTCAATTTTCGGATATGTTGGAGTAAGCTTCGAGATTTGTTGGTAAGTGCAATTGGAAGAGGGTCGGATAGAATTTTTTGTCGATAATGTTTCCGTTGTTGTAGTGTGTTTTCATTTCTTTTTAATACGAAGGAACCTAATCTGATTATATGTTTTATAAAAATTTGAAGCTTGAAAACAATTGAAGAATACGGAATTAGTAATTTTAGTAATAATCATAGTAATTTTAGTCAGGAGTATAATGGCGTGAGACGACAAAATCTTTGGACAGCAATATAGAGAAATTTTGATCACTGTATTAGATTACTTATTAAAGTAATATAGCTATAATAATGCAGAAATGATGAATTATTATTAAAGCCACGTTGTTTCTACGAAAAATTGTACGTTTATTTGGTGCAAATATATACATATTTTACAGCAATTCAACTGCACAGTATATAATTAATTCAGAATGTATCGTGTGTATGAGTAACTTAATTGTTTCGACTTTGTGTCGACAGTGAGACAAGTAGTCAGACAAAAATAGTTCATATCCTATTTCGGTAAAATTAAGAGGTAATTGGTAGAAAATTAACGAAGAATACGGTCGCATACTATCTGCAGTTGATGGTTAAATAGATATTAGGTCCATTTACCAGTTTCAAATGAAAGAAATTTCAAGGACTATCAACTGAAAAATCACGGAAGCATCGCTCGCAATCGTTTAGACCACACAGCATCTGCAAAAAGGAGATTTCGATCTATCACCCTGAACAAAGAGCCATTGAGAAAAGCTTGTTGCTCCTCGATCCATCTTTCAGTTCGTGATTTCGTTTCACGGGTAATGTTGCTACGTCATTATTTGTTAAATATTCGAAAACTCGGAACGATAGTTCGCTTAGTGGGTTTGGAACAACAAACCAGAGCGGCGTTTGCATAGCTCGAATGGGCCATCGAGCAAGCAAACGCCGGTCTGACTGTTTTTCTAACACCCTGCTCGGGATACGGTGTCGTGAACGAGCCTTTTGGGAACATCGATCGCACAGAACTATACATATACAGGGTGTCTGTTTTATCTCAATACAACGAAATATCTTTTAAAGAAGTGATGTCAGGAAAAAAATGTTTTCTGGTACGGAGGGGGACATTATGTGGTATAAATACTTTTCTTTGTACCGGATATGGTGGGGGAGATTTCAAAGTCAGTTTAATTTTTTTATACATAATATGATAGTGTATGTTAAGACGAGGCCAACGAGGTGCGAACAAAGTCATTTCCTTTGATAAAACAGACACACGCGACAGTGATTGCGGTTTTCCGCAATTTTACGACCTTCCATGAAGGGAAATGACTTTGTTGGCAGCTCGTTGAACTCGTCTTAACATACGCTATGCATTTTGTGTAGCTCACAGAGACACGCTTCTCGTTTGATTTTTCTCCCAAGCTGAGCTGTTCGTTGTGTACTTGAATTCGGGGCACTAGCTTCTTGTATGCAGCGGCACTTAATTCACACGGACGAATATGCTAAGTACGTAAATTGATTGGAAATCCGCGTATAATCGAAAACGCGTTGTTCGATCGAGCACTGTATTCCCTACAAGACTATAATCGCGCAGTATAAGCGACGTTCGTCGAGGCACTCGTTCGACGGCCTCGTAAACACCGACTGAGGACGAATCGTCCTGCCCGATTTCTGATCGCTGTACGCTCGCAACTGTTCTGGGAAAATTTCTAGGCCTTAACTTCTTCGAACTCGTGATATTTCTTGCGAGCCAAACATAAGAAACGCGAACCTGGGTCGCTGTACGTACATCGAGCCAAACATAAAGCTAGCTGTCCTTTTCAGAGTAAAACTATCGCGAGTTGCTCTCGCGAGTGGACACTGCGTCTGAGAGTGACTGTCTGAGAGCATCGCTCAACTCTCTGAGAGTTACGACTCGAATAAACAGTTGCTTTGCAAACATGAAGCAGTTTCGTATTCTTGACAGAACTCTCGTGCGAGTAAAAGAAGTCAGGAAAAAAGATTAGTGGAGAAATGAAATCACCGATTTAATCACTCTCTATGAAGCAAAACCAGTGTTTTGATATACGAAAGATAAAGTATAAAGGAGTGATTTTTATATGTTTTTTAAATGACTTTGTTCGCACCTCGTTGGACTCGTTTTAACATACACTATCACATTATACTTTGAAATCTCCCCCACCGTACCCGGTGCAAAAAAAATATTTATACCACATAATGTCCCCCTCCGTACCAAACAACTTTTGTTAAAACATTTTTCTCCTAACATCACTTCTTTAAATGATATTTCGCTGTATTGAGATAAAACAGACACCCTGTATACAGGTGGCCAAACTTTGATATCGTATTCTACTCTTCCTAACGATGAGATATTATAATAACACTTTTTTATTTTGATAATTTTGGAATTTTTCATGTTCCAAAAGTAAGTCAAGAATGTAATGGCAGGTCAAACGCCGTACACATAAATAATAGGTTACCAGAATTCCACCAAGTGCATTTAATTGAAAAAGTTCAACATTGAATTGTCACGAGATATCTGTTTACTCCGTGAGAGTTCTTGTTAGTGCGTGATGTGTTCACAATTTACTTACTTATTACTGTAGGTATTTTTACATCCAAAGTTGATAAACTGCTGATCATGAAAATTTACCCTTTCGTTCTAGTATGGTTGTGAAAAAATGTCACGACACTGACACCTTGACGATGATATACAAAGAGCTCCACCGCTGATGACGCACTGAAAACACGCATAGAAACTTGTTTTATCGGTAATCAATTATTTTCGTGATATTTATCTCCAATTTTTCTCAAACAGTGCAGTAAGAAACAGTTCAGTACAAAAAAGAAAAACAAGAATTTATTGCCTTTTATAAGTAAGCAAAAGTAACACTGATACCAGTCTGCATGACAATTTTCAAATTAAGTCTTGTTAAAGTGTCATTTCACCATCATTTACCTCTATTTTTAATGTTCTATTTATCTTCTAAAGCAATCGTCCACATCAGCACGAAAAATGACACAAATAAAGCTCTCCTAACTTCAACTGACGAATTTTTTACCGCAACATAAATTAGAGCACCAACATTGCTTACTAGCTTTCTTTTTAACTAAATTGAATCTGGCAACTTTGCGTTAGAGAAGAATGAAGAAATATCACTGATTAAGCAGAGTTTACCCCATTGTAAGAATGCTTAAAACTTGCTTAAAAAGCTTGCTAGAAATGATTTTCTTTTGTAACAGCACATGGTACAAGAAGACGTTCAACAGTTCCTGATCTATTCCTCGTTCATAAGTGTAATGAATATCTGCCCGTTCGATATTACAATATCTCATCCTGACAACACGTTTAGATAAAGACTGATTTACTATTGCATAAGCTGGCTTCAATGTCAGGATGACTTACTCTACTATGTTATTTACTTCTAATAGAAAAAAAAAAAAAATGACGACAGTGCTTGTAATCCTATATGACAGTTATTTGTGTAAAATTTCAGTATAAACAAAAAGTGTTTATGTCTCAGAAAGGAAAAGCTTCCAAAACTACGTTTACACGACACTTTTTCATCCGTAAAAGAGCAGGACACGTTATCCAAGTTTAGCCACTTATTTCGGTTACACCCTGTGTAGTTTAAAACGGTCACGAGGGAGGATTTTCACGCGACCTACGTCAACGTAAGATCCCTTCACCCTTGGTGGAAGCTTCTACTTCTGAGAAATAACAACATAAAATATAAAAAGTGCTTGTTTAATAAATTGTAAAACAGCGTTTCAGGTGTGAAAATTCAGCAAAATATGGAATTTATTTTATTGGCGTTGAATTTTCGAATGTTGGAGTATGGACTGAAATTTGGATCGTCTTCCACTATACTTTCCTTCTACTATCTTTTCTACTTGCTTGCAAACTAATTTGCATTAATTTGTATAATTTGAAACAATGGTAATCGTAACACCAGCCACCTAATTATCTTCTCTACTTGTAGTGGTGCAAGAAAATATTTACACTTAATTAAAATGATTTAAAAGGATGAATAAGACGGAAGGAAAATATTTTTGATAGAAGAAATGACAGCTTCACATTTTACTTAAAATCTTGGCATCTAAGCTCATTTTAAAGTCATATTATTATGTATGTTTAAATGCACAACAATGTCTGCTTCAACATATAGTAGAAAAACCTACATTCACGTAAAAAATATGGGCGACCTTGAAAAAATAGCATTCATAAAAAAATATTTCTCTCTCATTTTATCCAACCTTTGCAACCATTTAAATTACGTATCTCAATTATC
The DNA here is from genome assembly GCF_001263275.1 of Habropoda laboriosa. Classification (NCBI taxonomy): domain Eukaryota; kingdom Metazoa; phylum Arthropoda; class Insecta; order Hymenoptera; family Apidae; genus Habropoda; species Habropoda laboriosa. The sequence goes on from NW_017100178.1 coordinate 2,523,696, forward strand.
TCGTGTTACCATAGCTACTTAGAACAGACAATTAGGTGGCCTGTTATGCCTGGTTCACCCTGTATATTGTTGTTACTGTATCATACTTTATCGCCTATTCTATATTTTTAACAACAGTATTAAATAGTTCTGCAATTGCCTTATAATTCTATTGCTGCAAAATACTCCAGAATACACAATTCCTGATATATCTACACCTAATGAAACATTTTTAAAAGGACTTGTAAAAATATTTTTTAACGATCGACATTATAAAAATGAACAATATGAAATTCGGACGTAAAGTTTGCCATATCTGCTTAATGATAAATCGTCAATAAGGTTTCTTATCGTTAAAAGCAAAGTACAAACGTCGAAACAAATCTAAAGAAGTATTTAACGAAGTACAAACGTCGAAACAAATCTAAAGAAGTATTTAACGAAATACAAACCGTCGCTTAATATTCGCCTTTGAAAGAACAAATAATATTAACATGGTTGAAATTTCTTTGAACTTCCATGTTGCAGAATTTTCTCCGCGTTCAATCGGTTTTGTAATTTCCGTGGAGCAACCAACATCCTTCTCCCATGTCCGTGTCGTTTATCATCGTCGGAAGCAATATTTAACAAATTGCTTTCGTTTCCATCGTCGGGCTTCCTTCCTCTGTGCCAGCGTCCCATTGAGGATTAAGTTGACGCTCTGAATGTGATCACTTAAGGTTTCATTTGATGAATCGAGAGACAATGGAACACTTTCTGATAGGATCTGGTAAATCTTGCATTGTCGCCGACAAAGAACTATCCGGACTATTATACTTTCTCCATGTAAGCCGACAACCGTTTGCTTGCTACCATTTATTTCTGGGACCATAAAATTAAGTCAGATCATTTTGTGCATTAATTCGTATTGACAGTTTCATCGAAACGATTCGTTTATACGCCGAATATTGTTAATAGTACATAAATAGCATTGATATCTTTGAAGGAATACTAGTTTCACGTGTACACAATTTTCTATCACTATTTATTTAAAGAAAATTATTTATGTAAAAGCAAAGATAAAGATAAGCGAAATCAGAAACCAAGGACTTAACAAAGTTGAGTCTAAGACCTCGAAAAGAAACCGCATACTTGTTAGTTTTTACACGCTATTTTTGTAACAGCGATTCTTCGCTTATTATTTTCGATTTTTCAAGGTGTAATTTAGCAAGATAGGAATATACGTTATGTCTTGATTGTAAATATATTTTGAAGAAAAATTTCACGTTGTTTCTCCTTAAGCCTGATTATAAGCAAGGCAAACTCATGGTTTAAGGGAATATCTGATGACTTATTTAGCCAAATTACTTCTTATTCGCCATGGAATCGTGTCTTAAAGTTAATCGATTCGTAGTACACCGAGATTAGGGGCCGATTAAACGTCCACAATGGAAACGATCGTGTCCATTGTGAATGAAACAACGAAGAAACGCCGAAGGAAAACAGATTATCCGATTAGCGGGCCGTCGGATTTGTCTTATGGTCTTCCAAGCAACGGCCTGGAACAAGTGTGTTGCCCATTAGAGCAGATTTGTGGATGGAATTATTTGCGATAAACAGATCAAAAATCGGCAAATACGAACCAGGTGTTAAAATCTTCAATACATTATTTTCACATAGTTTGAGAAAACACAATGGAAACATCTCTCAAATGTACCTAAATTTAAAAGAAAATTTTTTTACAGGTAAAGACAGGTAATTTTACCCTAAAACTTTTAAGTGACCCAGATGTGTAAAGTAAATGAGTTTATTTTGAGATTATGGCTAATGAAATTATTGTCGTTTTAAAATATTCTTGTAAGTTACCATTTCTAGGTACCTACACTACCGGCCAAAAATTTGGAATCACTGTGCATTGCAAGTTCCCCAAAATTCCCAGAAAGAAGTCAGCAGCTTTAAGAATTTTTTAACGAATTTTGTATCGTTCAAATCAGTCGATATGAGATAAATTGCTATTTATCAATATCAAGTCTATGAAAAATTAGTAGCAGATTCAGTATTGATGAAAATTGGGAGGTGATTCGAAACTTTTGACCGGTAGTGTACAGGTGTATGATTTTTTTAAAAGTATAATTGCTAAGATGTGCATTTTTAATATACAGGTTGGGCCACGTAAAAAGGGCCACCTAATTATCTTCTCTAAGTAGCTGTGGTGACATGAGAAAATTGTTACACGTAATTTAAATGGTCGCAAAGGATGAATAAGATAGGTGACAAAGTTTTTTATAAATGCCATTTCTTTCTGTTTTTTTCAAGATTACTTATGTTTTATTACACGAATATTTTTCCACTGTATGCATAATAATATGATTTTAAAATAATCTGGAACTCTAACATTTTTAATCAAATATGAAGCTTCCTCTCATTTTTCGCCATTTCTTCCATCAAAAAATTTTTCTTCCGTCTTATTCACACTTTGAAATCATTTAAATTACTTATAAAATTTGTTTGTATCACTATAGCTAGAGAAGATAATTAAGTAGCCTGTTTTATATGGCCCAACCTGTATAATTGTAAAAGCATGAATATTAGAAAATTGGGATTTTTTGTGTTGGTTAGGCTATTACAGCATTGCGTGTTTAATATCGTGATACCTGTACTTTCATTAGAAATTTGTAATATATCATCACAAATTTTAATTAGGACTGGTATTCATTAAAAAAACGATATATCACATTAAGCATTAATTTAAGAAGCTTTAAATTTAAATTGAGAATATAAAATTAGATTTATTATAATCAAACCTAATTTAAGTGTATACTGTGTTGACAAATATTTTGGTAAAAACGTTTCGAGAAATGCGAACTCATTAGGGACAAAATTTTAATTGAAAAATTTGGTAAAAATCGTGTAAGAAAATTAGATCGACATCGATACCTTGAAAATTAGCATTGCAAGGAAAGAATTATGTTGTAAATTTTTGTAATTGTCCAGAATTGTCAAAGCGTACGAATTCAATTGCGAGTAAAATTCAAATTCCGGCCGAGATTCATATTTAGCACGTCAAGAACGCCACGGCTCGGTTAATTGCGAATTTTAAGGCTGTATCTTAAACGCGATTCCGCCGGCCAAAATGGTTCGCAAAACTTTTAATAGCGAACCGTTCAAATCAAAAACTCGGCTAAAAGCTGAAGCGAACAAAATCATTATATTCTTGAAAGCACGCTTTAAGCACGGGCTAATATCACCGTTACACTATCATTATCAAACACCTGCAAAATAGCATCGATTTTTATCAAGTTTTCTAACAGTCCGGTACAAGGAGCAAGAAGAAAATTTTTAATAAAGAAACTCTTCAGTTATTCCATTCCTTTTATTTATTCACCTTTCTTATTTCTAAATGATATGCAAAATTGAAACGAGCAATGTGCATTTACACTAATTGTCAAATACGCAAGAAAGTTTTGAATAAATAAAAATTTCCACTTCAGTTCCATAATTTCCTTAAATTTTCGCTCCTAAGCATATTTCGTTACCAGAGTTGACAATTACCTTCCTCTTTTTCTAACAACATTGCACAATAGCGAAGGAATTCGCAGATATAAATAATGCATTTGTATGTCAGTAAGTACTTCTAACGTTAAATCTTTCGTGCTCGAAGATATTAGGAAAAAATGAGCGATAAAGCTTTAATTGATCCAAGGTTTAACGTACGATAATTGTTTGAAAGTTCGAACGAATTGTTTCGATCGCTACTTCTGTCCGTTCTAATTTGTATGCTAAAACATTTTGGCATACGATTTCCCGTTCCCTTATCGAGCTCAAACGCTGACAAGATTATCTAAAAGCGGCATGTAGCGATTTGGTTAAACGAACAAGATAGATGCAATTTTCTGTATCTTCTTTTTAAAGGAATGTAAATTTAAGTTACGGTACAACAATATTTATTGCGTTTGCAACGTATCGTCGCTTGAATAACAAATTCGAACGGTGGTTTAAAGAAAAAGAAGTAGGTGATAAGGCGAGAATTGAGTGTATTGCAGGCATCGAATACAGTGTACGTCCTATTTTGGTTAAGTAGGCACGATAAACGAGGAAGAAGTAGAAGATAACCAACGATGCGGTACAATTGAATTATCCTTTAAATAATAATTAACGTTTCTTCTTCTTCAAATTTTTTCCGTAACTTGGAAAGCTTCTTTTTTACAAAATTTATCATATTCGAAATAATTAATTTTTATATTTAAATTCAGATGTAAATACAGTAAATGAAATTTCGTTTTGCTTAATAATAAAAGAAATTGAAACTGTAGTGAAAGAATTTTCGGAATAATGCCAATAATTATTTAAACGAACTTAGTACGGCGAAAAGCTAGAGGAAAGAGAGTAGAGCGATAGAAGGAAAGCTGGAAAGGAAATTGAAAGAAGTGCGTTTCAGTTCTCTTCTTCGAGTAAATAAGGCTACCGTGTCTCAAACGATCACATCACAATACGTGTCTTGGCTAAGACTTGCTAAAAATGTTGTATAAATTCGTCTAAAAATATCATTGAGAAGCAGTTAATTCCAAGACAAGAATTCCTAAATTTTATGTCACTTTTAAGGCGTGTGTATGTGTGTGACTGCCATTACTCAATAGGTAAGTAGTACCTACCTTGCGTTTTCAACCTTGTTTTCTCATATTTGAGACATTTGCGTAGTTTCAACAGGCATGAAAAAAATCCTCCGCATTCTTTTGTAGAAGACAATTCGCGAGAGGAATCTCCAGCGTTTCTCATGTGCATTAACTAATGGGCACGACTGAACGTTTGTTATTAAAACAAATAAAATACCCGGCCACTTGGCGTTTTCCATCGGCGCGCAAACGTGCACGGAATGTTTGTGTCAACTTCTTGCACTTTTCTGCGAAACCCGTTTGAAAAAGAAAAAACGGGAGAAAAAAATAGCGAAGGTATTCGTGTTAAGAGTGGCACGGCTCGCTGTTTGTACTTGTATATCGAGGCAAAATTTCTATCGGGCTAAAATCATCGATGACTCATCCCCGTCACGAAACATCCTCGAACATCGATTCAATGCACTTTGAAGATATTTAACGCGATTAATTATGCAGATCGTTTCGTTTATGCGTTCTGCTATTGGTTCGGATAAACGTGTTTACTTTGGCGAATTTTTTCCTTTCGAATTTTAAATATTACAGTTTATGTACAGATTTGGATGGAAATATTGTGCATGATTTTTTTCGAATTTTTTGTATGTAAATTGAAAAGATTTTCATTTCGAACATTTATGCTTTGCGAAATTATTCTTTTCATATTCTAATTCAGATGCAAATACTGTAAACGAATTTCTGATACATTTTTGTGTATTTTTTTTTTTTTTAATTAAATAGTATATAATATTACAACGCAGTAACTACATTATTAGTATTCTTTCCTCTATTTTCCTTGAATTAGAATTAAACTCAGTGGTTAAATGTTTTATGTTACGATAAATAGTTTGAACGGTTTGCAAGTCATTTCGTTAAACTAACGGCATTCGTTAATTTAGTAATGCAGAATAACTAAGTTTTTTTCTTGTAATTTACCCGTTTCTCTAACATAAGTCAGTGTTTTTCGGTACACTTGGCCCACAGGTTTTTGCTCTTTGCATAGGCAGCTTTTTGCAAGGCAACAACGAAGACTCACAGGGAAGGTGCAAGAAGAAGACGGGTCGTTGCGAACGTTGGTAGATTTTGTTACTTTGTTTATGAAAACATTCCATCATAGGGGGAGATATTCAATACTTTTCAAAATACTAAGTTGTCCGGAAAATCCGTGCTGATTTTTTAATAAGTAGTATTTGAATACATTGGAACAAATAAAACTCGACGAAAACATACGAAGTTCGCATAAATTCTGAAACATTACTTTTGTTTTTTTAAACATAATTTAAGGTCTCATCAACGTCTTGGTTAGCAGCGATCATAATTGCTGATTATTCTATATTTGACAGTAAAGGTTTATTCTACAGATAAGTTCAATTGTCTTCTTGAGGTTTTCTTCTGTGTCAAATATCTCTGAAAGATTGTTGTTTCGCGTGTCTTTCGAAAGTCTATTCGTTACAATTATTAGTTACTTTTTGGTGGGGTGTTGTTTTGAAGATGGAAGATTTATATTCGGATGGAAGAGTATATTTCCGACGCTTAATGTTTTTCTCTTACTAGAAAAGAAGAAATGTCGCTGAAACAGCATATGAGGTGTGTAATGTTTACGGAGAAAGTAGTCTATCAGTGAAAATTATTCGCTCTTTCGATCTTTGAGAAAATAAAAAAGCAAAGTATTTGGCGTAATAGAATTTTCAAATTGCTGGAAGACGACGAAAAGTAGAACTAAACGGTACGTATCTTATAGAGTAGAGAAATTATTGCTGTAGAGTGTGAAATTTACTTATTTACCTACTTAAAAATCGTCACGAATTTTCCGTTCAACCTAATATTTACAGTTGAAGTTTAACTGACATTAATATCAGTGGCAAAAACTCCTGCCACTTTTCCAACCCTTCCTCCTATAGGAACACGCTAATTTTCACGGCGTATTAGTGACGCCTCTGACAAAAGAACACGTCGAACCCACACACGCCGATTTTAACGAAAATTATACGAGGGATAGTTCATGAAAAAGTATTTGACATGTATTCTTTGTATCTGCAATTGTCCATATTGAAGGGATGAGAAAAGCCCTTAAAGTTAGGGGTTGAAAACACATTTTCTGGAATATCTCGAGAATTGGGAAGATCTAAAGAAACGTCCATTGTCCTTATAGTGTGTTTTTGAACGGGGGATATATTCACACGAAGTATTTTAAAAACGAATCATTTGTTTAAATAATATATGAAAACATTTTTTTCGTTTTGGTAATTTTTCTTGCTGAATGTTAAATGATTTTTATGTCAGTTTGTGTGTGTGAACTATGGACGCGATAATGCTCCTACCGGTAGCTTACAAGGAGAAGAAGATGTCTCCTTCATGGCACTTCACCTTTTCTTTATCATGCTTTTACATTAGGAAATTGATAAGTGTAGCTGCATGTTCCCTTGAAGAGTTGATGATTTTAACAGCTAATGTGTTGCATAATAGTAATTGTTTGTAAATTAGATCTTCATAATTAGTTAAGTTTGCATCGATATAAATATAATTGCATGCACTCGTTAGTCAAAGTTCATTGAACTCATATTGTGGAGGATTGTACGTTACTGAGGTATAGTTTAAACCTCTTCATATGTTACATGAACGAATTTGATAATCTTTATACAGTAATAAATATTTTGAAGTTTTTTTAAATCAAGGTACCTACTTGTCCATCCAATCATTTTCTTTGAAATAAATTTTCGAATGGTTATATGTACCTATCTAATATTTCAATTAGAATAAATTCAAATTCGATTTCGAACGAGTAACATAATCTTCTTTGTAAAAATAAAGTAGGCGAAATAATGAGAAACGAAGAATTCAGCCGTCGTAATTGTTCACTTCAGTATTTTCAAATTTAATAACGACGTTCTACATTCTAGAAAATTCGCTTGAGTCGCCTAACTTTTATCTCCAAATAAATGAAAACCAATTATTGTACTTGAATTCCTTAGAAAGTATTCTCCGAACAACTTAAGAAAGCATTTTCTTTAAGAAATGTATTAAAAGTTTCAAAAACAAGAAATGCACTAACAGGAGAAAATTATCGCCTCGAATTTAAGGTAAATTCCTTCAACAATTACTCTTCTAACCGCGAAATTACACAAATAAATTATTAAACAAAAGAAATTCATGACTAATCAGGCCTCCCATCGACTTTAATTATTCCTAAATACATATAAGTTTGAAAATATCTCGTCAGATTATTACTTATTCACGTTAACTCTTATCTATGCGTGAAAAGAGGGGACAGGTATACACAGAGAATCAAAAGAATCGAAAATTCATGGGAACAGAAACTTTATTCAGCTTCAATTGCATCAAGATGCGGCAGTTCCGCGCTGAGAATCAAGAGAAGACAGGTCGACGACGTATCTGTATTCCTTGAGGTAATCTTTAAAAAACCGTGTATTCTTTCATTTACTTACGAACGATCGTACCACGCGATATGCCTGTGTACATGTGTGTCTATAATGTTCATGACTTCCTTCATGTTTGTGTCTGTGTCAACCGTGATACATCTCAATTATACGTAGGCACGTATATATAGGTACATATACATACATACATACATACATACATACATACATACATACATACATACATACATACATACAGAGGGGCGAGAGCTTGCACAGAATATATTCTTGGTACATCGTTTTCTATCGTTCGAGACGATATATGGATTAATAATGAAGACGAGACTATCGATAAACCTTCAAACGATTTATATTACACTTTGAACAGGCGGGTCCGCTTTCAGTCTGATGTAATGCCCCACATTGGAATTTCATACTACCGTGAAACGTACGAAATTACGTATCGAGCGACATCATCCTCCCTTTTATGGCTCCTCTCTCACTATATACACGAATTTTCCTTAATCTCGCGGCTAGAATCCCACGATTGGCACGAATAATATCGATTCGTTATCGATATCGCGTACAAATACGTGCACGTTAACCTTTCACGTATAAAATTCATCATCCTCCTATATTTTTTTTTTTTTTTCTTTAAATTACCGTACAATCCGTTCGAGAATTCGGTCGTAAAGTATCCCGTGAAAGGTTAACGATCCACGGTATCCAATAATCGTCAAACATCGACGCTGAGTGGAATTCTATCTGAAAATCTCCGACTACACGCACGCTCCTTAAACATTTATATTTATATAGTACATTTGCACGATACATGAATTCAAGTACCGGACTCGAACTCGAAGTGACAAGACACCGGCTAATTAGGTGATTCGGGGAAACGGAGGATTTATAGTTAAAAACACGCACCAAACGAAGGAACGAATTAGTTGATGAGCCGTATTGCACCGCGTTGACTTGCAATCAAATAACAAAACTATCATATATACAAAGACAATTATAATAACCATTAAATCTTCCGAGACAGGGGATCGAATTAGCGTAGTCGGAGGAACTAAAAAAGAGTCTCGCAATTTGGCACGACTAACTAGCACCAGCTAGTGACAACAAAACATTCCTCGAGTTAGGCGAATCTTATCTAATGAAAAATCGCTAAAGGGTCTATTTAACCCTTTGAGTGCAGGAAAGTTCGTAGCTGAACAGATCTGTTCGTTCAATCATATCACGTATAATGAAATCACTCGTACGATTGTTTACTCTGTAAAATAGGCGATACGTTTCGACTCGTTCTTCAACACATTTTCCAGTCTATACTGACGTCTCATCATAGTCTGTGTTGACCGCGTGTAGCACTCAAAGGGTTAAACTTGTCACCTTGGTCACTTGAGAACATCGCTTACGCGAGTTTCCAGCAGCTGCGTATCGCCTTGAGGACCGATCGAGCAACTACGAACAGTCTCATTTTGGAAACTGGTGAGAAATCACGAAAATGACGAACGTCAACAGGGATGAACGTGGCCGCCATTAGACGCTTGGCCCGGTACTAGATGTGGCCGGTACATAGTAATTCCTCGCTTGCAGATGATTCTGAAGATGCAGCCCGGAAATCTGTTGATTGCTGTTCTGTATACCCTGATTGGTCCAGTGTCCAACTGTGGAGATGATCTTGGCGTCTGGACTGGCCGACGGCGTATTAGGCGACGGTAGAGCGTTCGTTTCAGCGACCACGTCCACGTCCACGTCCTCCTCGTCCTGATCAGGCTCCTGGAGATCATGTAACTCGTCCTCGCTGCAGCTGAACCTCCTCGTCTTAGTTGGCCTTAGATCAGATTCGATTTGATCATCAGGTGCCAACAGTGACGCCACGTCGAATTGCCTTTTTCTGGATGGTTGAAAGGACGAGGACTGTCGTAGAGTCTGACTCTGGAAGGTTTGTTGCTGTTGTTGCTGTTGCTGCTGTTGTTGGTGATGAGGATGATGGTGATGGGGTGTCCAGATGCCTGGCATGGGTTGAGAGGCTACTGGTGGTCCTAGCGTGGCAGGGGGAGGCGGAGTGGCTGGTAAAGGTGGAGGACTTGGACTATCTGGTTCTTCGTCCACTGCAAGACCCATGTGTCTACGGACTTTCCTTTGAGCCTTGCGTCTCCTGAAATCTCCGCGACGGAAGTCTTCGAGATTAGCAGGATGAATGGCCCAGTAATGACCTTTGCCATTGGCGCTTCTGCCAGATTTCACGAAGCAATCGTTTAGCGAAAGATTGTGCCTGATGGAATTCCGCCAGCCTGGACCACGGGTTCGAAAGTACGGATAGTGCTCGAGGATATGTTGATAAATATCTGACAGCACTAGTTTCTTTTCTGGAGAGGATAAAATTGCCATGGCGATTAGACCGATATAACTGTGTTGAGGCTTCGGTTCCTCCGGTATCCGTTGATGATGAGGATGCAACAGCGCCATGGATAAAGCTAATCTACTTGGATATCCGGCAGCGGCCGCTGCTGCCGGATACAGGGGCAAGGGCGCCGGAAACCCTGGACTCATTCCAAGATGCGTAGGAGCGCTGGAAGGGGGATGGCCGACTCCTGGATGCTGAGGGTGCAGCTGCTGAGCTAACCTTAGCCTCTCCGCCATCGCGTAGTGGTACAATTGAAGACGATAGTGCTCGAGACCGGGCAAAAAACCAGTCATAGGGTTACCCAATCCGACGGCTAGTGGTTCTTTCGCCGGTGGTGGACTCTCGTTACTGCACATGATAGTTTCTTTCAGATAGCAACCTTTTCTTAATTTACAATCTTTCCCGATCTTCCGACACGTCGGAGAAATCGATCACTTGAACAGTTAGCGCACACGTTTCACATGAAAACTTCACGATGCTCGTTCGATTTTCTCAACGGGCATCGAACCAAATATTTCTTGATAAATCGTCAACTAATTTCACTGTACGACGTTGACACGCGTAAATTACGAACGATTAATCTTGATGTAAAGGGGAGCACAAGGAGCGCGCGAACAACGTCGTGAAAACGAAATTAATGATCGGCCGGTCGACGAGTGCGATCGATCGCGGGGGCCCGATGTTTTCCAACGGTTTTCAGCCTGTTTGTCACGATGCGCTCCGAGCGACCGACTGGTCATGATTTACGATTCGGCCGTCTGCCAGGAGAGCACCGATGGCTTCTCCCCACTAGGTCTAGGGGAGAGACAGCAGGCTCCGCCCGTTTACCCAGAACGGTGCACGGGCTTCAGGCTCTACAGTCTACCGATCCTCCGACCAATAAGCACCGAGAGGACGGTCGAAGATGGAACCCTCTGCCATCCGCCACACCTACCACCATGGATATTGATCCTGAATTCCGTAATCTAACGGCGCGGGGGACGGCGGCGGAGTGTCGCGACTTCCCGATGCTCTCTGCTGGCCACTGCGTACCCGTTGTCTCTTATCGAGAACCACGAAGCTCAATATCATAGCTGGTGATCGTGGACCAGGCTGGAGAGAGCAACGACGCGATGCGTTTTCCACTCCCCCCCTCAACCCTGATGCAACCCCCTTTCCGAATCTTCGAACAGTGTCGTCGAGTAGCGTTAGTTTGCTCGGGCTCGGTTAATAGCGGCATCCACGTCGAGTGCCGGGAATCGTTGGCTATACCTCCTGTTGACTACTCTCGTTCCGGGGGACGAATAGCAAGCGATGTTTCAGTTAAGTTCAGGTTTTTTCTCTTCAAGGTCGTTTTCGGGTTAGATTGAAATTGATGTGGATTTCATTGGGTTGTTGATTGCCAGTTTGTTCTCCTTTTTATTAGATTGTCTGGAAATAAATTGCGGTTTTTAGGGATTGGTGTTTGTGAAGCTACGGAAAAGGTAAAGATTCTTCTATTATAGAGTAGTAATAAAACGAGATACATCCGTGTATCTACGAAGAAATTATCACCAATTTTAACTTTTTCGGAACATCTATCTTATCAGCAATTCGTTAATTATGATTCAAAAATAGAATGGTACTATAGATAAATACGGATAGATAAGTAACTAAAATATTTTAATAGATGAATTTTTATTTTAAAGATAAATAACTTCACACTTGAACTTCACTTTTCTCAAAATCAAAGCACTCCAACGAATACCAATGTTCGTCCGCATCACGTTTATTAAAAACGAAAGTACAATTAATTACAACTTTTCATTCTAGAAGAACAAAATGGAATTAAATCCGAAGCTAAATTGCGATTTTTACTTAACTTTGCTCAAAATAAATTTATTTAATCGAAATAAGATCCATTAGAAACTATACACTTTCCTCGACGAGATACAAGCTTTTTTTATTCCATTACTATGAAATTCTGCGCTTCTGGAATTGATAAATTCCTTAAAGACCGCCACAGTGTCGTTTATATTACGAAGGACTTTCTGCTGGAAAAACTTGTCCAAATGATTAAAAAAATGGTAGTCTGACGGCGACAAATCTGACGAGTAGAGAGGATGAGGTAATGTCTCATACCCTAATTCGTTTAGCTTCTGAAGCGTTAACCGTGATATCGTGTAAGAGTATTAGACCCTTTCGATTCACTAAAATTGATTGTATGACAAGTAACTTCTTGTGCATTTCTTCCAATTACAGGCTATTATTTTACTTACATCTGGCTTCTGTGCAAATTGCACTGTTATAGGACATGGAATATATGCAACAAATTCCTTTTCTTCGAGGCTCTCATCGTCAGTACGAAATCGTTGAAATTAACGTTGCACTGTGCGTTCAGTACTTGTGTCTTAACCAAATACATGATTGATATTTCGAGCAGTTTCTACTGCTTTACGTCCCACTTTTAATTCGCACAGAAAAATTGCACGAATATGCTTCTTTTCTATGGCTGCTTTGATAAGCTAAACTGATAACAGACGAACGTAGAAAGCAAAGGTATAACCAGTAAACGATAATGCGACTTCTACGCTTTAAAATGGTCCTACATCGTATAATAAACATGAATTCAAAATTTGCAGTATACAAAACTCTAAATATTAGGCTGTTGAAGACCGCAATTTATTTCCGAGCAACCTAATAGTTGGTTGGTTGGTTGGTTAGCGGTAGATTGTTTGATTTGGAGAATTGTTGGAGTGGAAAGATTGATGGGATTGGAAAGATAATGATGATTAGAGTTTGGCTTTTGCGCACAGTGGCATGGGTAAGTTTCCAACTGTACGGTTTTTTTTTTTTCGAAACTTTTACTCATAGCAGGTTTCTATCTAAATAAATATATGTACAGCAATTAATATACGTAGAATAATAATAAAGATGCAATAAAATCTTCTACACACTACTGTAAATGGAATGTGTTAGGGCATTTAAAACTATTTTTAATTTAAATGTGCAAATTGCCCGACTGATAAGTGTATTGTGCTTAATTTATTTATAGTGTAAATCGTTTACTTATTTTTATAACACATCGGTGAGAGATATTATTTTTCGATTGGAACAAAATGTTTCTTCACTGCAAACTCAAAATTCTTTCCAGCAAATTGAGAATAATATTGTGTATTTATAACGAAATGAATACTTTTAGCGAATAGGACATCTACGAGACAATTTACCGTATTTATTTGAAATAAAATTGAATAATACAAAAATATGCGTCTAATTATTTTGAAGAATTCAATTTAGTTTAATGTCTGTCTGTCACGTTAGTTTTCTTGATTTACGGGATAAATTGATCCGTCTAAAAGTTTTTACCTTTTCTCTTGTACTTTTCGGTGATTCTGAATGTTGACCGAAGGAGCTTGAATATCGTTTTAATGTACAAAATTGTTATAAATATTTTCAATTAGTGTTTCGCATTTAGGTTAAACGCTCGACGAGTTTATATGGTGTTACATCTTGAAGAAATTATACTATATGTACTTCATACATCTATTCATATCCTTACTTCCGTTCACACGATGCCTATCACTTCCGCTTTCACAAAATAGATTTCAATATACAACATTTTTCACTTATGTTTCAAACTCCATAGTCAACAGGAAAGGTTTTTGTTAATTACCAGTTCTTACTAATGGCGTTTAATTTTCTTCTCGTAATACTCATAAAAATTTGACTGTCTAACTACTCGAAGCGAATTTTGTTGAGTAGCACTGTATCATGTATAATACTTAAGTATTACTGCTTCTCCTTCTTCTTCTTTACATTTCTTCCTGCAATAATTTTTCTATGCTTTTAGAATATAATAACATGTTTCATTTTCGAGTTTTTAATAATAATTGCAAGTAAATATCGTCATTTTCGAGACAAATCTAAAGTAAGTAACGCAGTGTGTTGGATAATGAAATGACTGCCTACCCTGAATTAACAGAGATACAACAATTGAAATAAAAAGCTTCTCGTCTTTTGTTTAACCCTTTGCACTCGAGAGGCGACTAAGTAAGAAGCGACGTTATATTTACCATTAGAGGCAACTGTAAGCATGATATTTTCCAAGACAGCAGGTCTATGGACCTTCGTGAATTGTTCACTACGTGTTTAGAGACCTTAGCAGTGAAGTAGTTTGAAAGAACCAACTTCTAATAAAAATATTAGTTTTAAAAAAATTACACTATAAAAGGCCTTCGAGTGCAAAGGGTTAATAGCGATAAAGCATTAAATTTGGAGATATTTTGTAAGTATAAAATAATGTTTATCCTTGTTATTCGGTTACAATACTAAACTAAATATGTAGATTTTTCAAAAGAATTAGAACAGATTGTATCTATTTGTCCACTAATAATAATGTGTTAAATTCACACTTCATTTTATGGGAATTCGAATGTTTTACGCATACCTAATTTGCAATGAAACCTTTGCTTTCTAAGCAAACAATATATCTATTTACTTACTAAAATTTCTTAATGTATCATTTTCGTCAGTATTTTAAACCAAAGAGTTCTTCGTAGTAAAAATAAGTTAAAAATGTATACAGAATAAGATATAATTCATTACCTGTACAATCAAAAGGGAAGTCCTTCTTCGTATAAGAACAAATAACAAATGTAGGACAAAACTGTTTTATCCAATAATTTATCGTTGAGCAATACAATTTTGAAAATTTCACTGTCAATTACTTCTATCTAT
Source organism: Habropoda laboriosa (assembly GCF_001263275.1). Lineage (NCBI taxonomy): Eukaryota > Metazoa > Arthropoda > Insecta > Hymenoptera > Apidae > Habropoda > Habropoda laboriosa. Next base: position 2,538,788 of record NW_017100178.1, read on the forward strand.
GTTAGTGTTATTTGTTATTTGTTACCAATAGAACAAGTAGCAGGTATGCAAATACATATTGTACCTATTAGTAACATACTTTACCGTTGATATTCCCTCGCGAAAATAATGAGAAATAAAACCACTTGCAAACGAACTACAGAAATTTTCCAAAAATCGATTTTCCAAAAAACCAAGTTAACACGTTCATTGCTACGATGCTATATACTGACCAATCGTCTTCACACAAAATACATATATTTCTGCATTATAGAACTTCATATACATATGTCCTTCGCATAATTTTCGTGATTTTTAATTTGCATATTGTTAGGGGCTTGCGGTTGATCTTTCGATCGTTCAAGCGTTGCCGGTTTTTGCACGTGTGTGCCGACTAATGTTCCAAGGTTTCGAAGGACCAGTTTCATGATTGAAACACTAAGTTTTTATTTTATGTTCTATTTTCTACAACTAATTCAAGATATAAATTCTACTGCGAAGTGAGAGGTGTTTCACTTGCGAGTGGCCAAGTGTTTCTCCTGGAGTCTCTGCGGTTTCCCTCGAAGAAGACTCCTATTTTCCTAAAAGCACCCTGATTGGTGATTTTTCCTTTTCTAAATCACCAATCAGTTTACTCCGGTGCATCGCAACCTCCCTCCATTTCGCCCTTAGCGCGTTATCTTAGGGTGGGGTAAACAACGACCGGAGAAACTGTTCGGTGGACGGATGCGTGGGAATCCTGTGGAATCTCCGCTTTTCTAGGCTTTGTTAAAGCCAAGTGGCCCATCGACGTCGGCAAAAGTCGTGGGCCACTTTTCTATTTTCCGTTCGGAGACTTCAGGATTTATGGCAGGGGCTGGTCCTAGAGACTAAGTGTCGCAGGCAACGCAATAAACACTTGTGGTGTTTTGAGAAAGCGATATTTGCCTGCGACGGCGACCACTTGACTCGCTGCCATAAATCCGGCTACAGGATACGCCTTAACACATACCAAAAACAAATAAATTAGTTTACGAATATCGATCACTTTCGATAGATTGTCTCATAAGGAATCACGCTCTACAACACACTCTCTACCAAACCAAACAACACCTCGAACTTCAATTCTACCAAACTTGAAGAAACAGCTTTCGTAATTGACCATCTCCAACAAAGACTCCTCCCGAACCCTGAGCAACGATCAAAACTTAAAGCTCCGGGTCGAGCATTTAGTCAGCGTGGTTATTCAAAAGGGGAGGGCCACGGAATTCGTTTCCCTCCGGTTGCGTGGAACAACGAGCAGCCTCTTGTTCGCAGAATCCTTTTCGTCGTTGCATGAACCGTGCGCGACAAAAGAAACACGGAAAAGGGAACGGGAGGGAGAAAGAGGGAAAGACCGAGCTGTACGCGCATTTATATGGAGGCGCCGCCCTGCAACTATTTGTAAGCATCCGCCATGCTGGTTTCATATCTGCCGTTTCGGCTTGCACAAAAACACTATTTTTCACGACCGGCCCAGCTGCAATATGGCGCGTTTACGTGACACACTGACGGCGTGCATCGACTCCGATTGCAATTGTTGCGTTTCATTGCAAATAACAGCCTCGCGCCCCTCCGCGACCCACGTTCACCCTCTCCCCTTTTCCTTCCGCCAGGACCACCTCACTCTCTCCTCTCTTCAACGCCGCTGGTATCGCCCCTACTGCCGTGTTCCCGCGTTCTTCCGCTTCTCTGTATCGTCCACGGAAATACGGCCTCGTATCAATTGGCGCGAGTGTGTGCGTTGTACGTAATTGCGATATTCCTGCCTGATCGACGTCATTTTGTCCGGTTTCGTTCAGTTGTACAGGATCTTGGAGTTGAAATGGTGTTAATTGGTTGTTGGAGATTGAAGAACGGATTGATCGTGATTAGAGAAAATGGAGGTTCAATGGTGAGTTTGAGGTGTTCAATGAAAAAGATAATATAAAATCGTAAGCTTCCTTCTTTAGATTTTTGGGAACGTGTGTGAGTTGTTTATGTTTGAAAATAGGAATTTTTTATGTAGTGGTAGCGGAGTTTGGTGTGTTTTAACGCTGAATAGGATGAAATTGCCTAATATGAGGCCCCAGTTTATCTCCGTTACAGAACTCTTGAACGTCGTAGCGGTGCTGTTTTCTTTCGTAATTAACCGTGTTAATTATCAAATTAGATATCAAATTTTATTAAAATTAATTGAGCGCCTTGAGCAAGCATATTTGTGAAATACGTTGCAGAAAGTTTTCCAAGTGGTTCGATTAAATTGCAAATACCTCCAAAATAGTAAGTGTATAATCATTTTCATAAATACTGTTGTATAGTGCATGCAATGGAGTTTAAGGCTTACTAGTTGTGCATCATTAAATAATGAAGACTTAACCTTGAAGCAACTTAATGATTATCACGCTATTGTTTCCGGATATGAGACCCTTGGAAGTTCCTCTTACAAGATGGGTCTTATATTAGGTACCCAATTTTGTTTTAGTGTATAATATGTCACCGGTGAGACCACAAAGACGCTGTGCTGAAGAAATAGATTTTATATGCCCAGTGTGTGAAAAAGGAGAGAACAAACTTCTTAAATCTGTGTATTTGAATAAATATCTTACTTTTAAAACATGTATCGAATTTTCATGAAAGTGTTTTTAGTCAAGAGTAAGGACTTTTTTAAGAAATGGATCTCGCATTAGGCAACTTTACCCTACGGGTGTTCTTATACAGGGTAGGTCGCACTGTCACTAATAAAAGAATAAGAAAATGATGTATTTATTTGTAGGCAAGTAGGTATTACGCACTGCCGTTTTAACGGTCGAACAACTTTATACAAAGAATTTTTACCTATTTCCAAAAGTTAGGGAAGTATTTGCTCGTGTGCATTTCAACTGGATATATTGTATACAGAAGATGTTTAATTATACGGTAGAATAGTACTTAAGTCATTAAGCACGTTTTACTTAATATAGTGATCGATGAGAAATATCTATGAGTAATTAATTAATGAAATAAGGTACCTACTTTGAGGTAAACTTTAAGTATTATTTGTTCGATGCATTTTCGTATATGACATTGTAATACAAATTAATCGAAATTGCGTCCACTTGCTGTGTCGCACAAATATTCAGACACTTAGCAAAAATGAATATTTGGAATATTATGAATACTTTCGGTAGAAACTACAAATACTACCGACAAAAGAAATCAAGCACGTGTAACAATACTTTGAAACAACCTAATTATTCAAAAATAAAAAGCGTAACATGTTCACCCGTAGAAAGGGAAAGAAAACTCGGAAATCTAACCTGGAGGAAATAAGCTAAACGAAGAATGAAACGAAGAATACGAATTGGCGCGGAGCGCGAGAAAAGAAATCGGAGTAGCTGTCAATCGAGCGCCATGCATCTGCCACTTACTCGGCTCGCCGGCCTCGATCGTTACACTACCTTTTTTTCCTACAATGACGCTCCATTTCGTCACAATTATCGCCATTATTCGCTGCGAGAAGAGCATTTTAGCGACGCCGCACAATGGACTGGTGTCCAGCCTATACGCGTTATATGCACACTTAGCTGACACGTACACACGCACTCACACCTTTATTCCCGTGCGGGTTGCGCCAGTGTTAGACCCTGAAGCAACGACAAAAATCGAGCGACGATCTTCTTCGGTCGATTGTCTCGTTTTATTGTGTTTTGACAGCAGGTTTCGTATGGCCATCGTTACTTTCTTCGGGGACAAACGATACTGTTTCCTTGGCTACTGCCCTCAGAGGACAATTTCGTACGAAAATATTGGACACTTTAACGCTTCTTATTATTATGGCGGTGGTAGAACGGCAATCATATCTGATCGGACTGCATATAGAGTTACTGGTCCATCGGGATCGGATAGATAGGCTTGGTTTTCTGCGATAGATTTGTTGCACGTTTTCGAGAATTCTTTCGAATGGTACATTTAAGTCCTAAAAGTAGATCGTATTGGAGCGATGGTTTCGGTTGGATATTTTGGGTGGCTTATATTGCAGTTATTATTCCGGTATAGAGAGAATGTCGAGTATTGGAACATAGCGAGGAACGCAGAAAATGGAAGTGGAAATATTTTTGTGGAATTTTTATTTGTCGATTTAACAGTGAATTGAATTGTAGCTGTTCGAGTAACATTAGGTTGTCCAATAAGTTCGTGCGAGTTTCATTTCATAATGAATTTCTTCTTGCCCATCAGCAACGTATTATATCGTGTTAACTAGATTCATTAAACAGAAATTAAATCTCTCTACTTTATAATTGAAACTGAGTAAGAATAATAAGCAAATACTTCATTTTGGTTCTTGCGAATGGGAATGTAACGTGTTTAATACAGGTACAACACGGTCTTTCGAAAAACAGAACGTTTGCTTTCATCGTAACGAAAAATATCGCGTTTCGCCTTTCGAAAAATAGCACATTTGAATGGTTGGCTACGAAAAATAACAGGCTTCGAAAAGTAACGCGTTCGAGTGATTTGCCACGGAAAGTAGCATGTGCCGCTTGTAGTGACGGAAAGAAGCACATTTGAATAGTTGGCTACGAAAGAAACATATTTGACCTTTTTTGGACCATACAAGTCACATATGATCAAGTCTGACAAAATCAGAATTTTCTCCTAATCTGATGGTAATGTACAGTATTCCTCGCTTAATTGACGCAAGCTCGGGTCCACGTCACGACTGTTATCGAGGGAAGTAAGTAATGTGCTCTGGGAATCGCTGAGTGTTATCTCTCTTCGGTTAGTTCGCTTCTTGAGTGCATCGAAGACCAGAGTGAGAAACATTTTCATATTTTTTGGGTTTTGGAGACTAGATAGAGTTACTATTTATTAAACAATATTTGCAAAGGTTGAATTTTTCGATGCAAAATGCATTTCAACAATTTAAACTCACCACACCTCAAAACGTGCTAGTTTTCGCCGCAAAATCCAAATGCGCTGATATTCGTAAGAAACGATGGAATGTGTTTCTTTACGTGGCTAATTGTAAGTGACATATGCTGTTCTTCGTAAGACAAATGAAACGTGCTACTTTTCGTAACGGACGTTGAACAGTATAATTAAAAGTGAGTAATACCTCAATAAAGAAAGTACTGTGTACTAAGATATTAATGAACTAATGACGAGTTAACTCGTTTTCCCCAGTTAACGGGACCATTCGATAACTTTTGCATTGCTATGTCAAAATTGTTGTGTAATTTTTCGTGTCGAATTAGTAACAATAAAGCGTTAATTAGAAAATAATAGACTCTCGTGCGAATAAAAAAGAACATCTCGAACACGTGTTGTTCTATGGATTTAGTCGTGGTTGCATAGCTACCGAAGCCGCGAAAAATATTTGTGCTGTATGTGATGAAGTACAAAAATTCTGTATTCGCAAGAAACCGCACAAACTTATTGGACAATTTAATATTGAAACATATGAAACATATTTTACAGCATTTTAGAAACGCACCGTTCAAACGTATAATTCAAGCTGTTTAAAGTTGCCAGCACATTCGCGTTAACATGTTTTGATCATTCTTTAAACAATTGCAAAGTAAACGAAGCAGTATCGTGCAAAATCTCTGTTATAGGCGAACGCAATTTCTAACAATGAATTTTATCGTTCGATGGCCGATCCATTTATAACTTCGTCAAACTGTGTAGCGTTAATCTCTGCTTTGTCGATACTCCCGGTATAATCTGGAAGCAGAACAGATACTCGTAACTATGATGGCAAGGTTAATAAATGTCGTGGTGAGGCGACCAGCAACTTCGAGGCACGGACGGTCGAGTTTCGTGCAGCTGGACTGCACAAGGTATCTGTTAGTTTTGATGTTTCCAAATATACTCCTAATCGGTTTTCAAACTCTCCTCCAAACGCTTCGCGAACGTAGGATCCGATAAACCAAACTTCAAGATTTCGCGTTCGACACGACGGAAAACGAGCTTTTGAAATCCTAGAAAATACGGGCGACCGTCTGTATTGAACTTATTGTTAGTTCAGCGTTTCTATGAAATTTTCAGCGTATGTATAATTGACACAGATCTACAAAACGTATTTTTTAGATTTTCATTACGAGCTCAGATAAAAAAGTTGTAAAAACGACCTTCGCTATTTTCTTCGCGATTCCGACTAATTGCAGTTTTTTCAAAAATTTGTTTACACGTCATCTAGTGAACTAATCTTTCTAACTTCTGAAAAACACTCAAGTCGTTTGACCCAATTTTAAAAAAGTTATTCCATTTTATAGGGTGTATGAATACTTTTTTCGGTCACTGTATGTGTAATGTCGTACATGTGGTTCAGGTGGATATATTAAAATGACGAAGAGGAATCGCGTGAAATAGGCGGCACGAAACCTCTGCATCGTATTATCTTGTCGATAAAACGATTTTCAGGAATCGAATCATTTCTATGTACAATTGTGTAAGCCTTTTAAATGGAATTTCTTGGTTCTAGGTTTTCTGTCGATGTTAAGTTTTATTATTTTCTAGTTATTTTACTTTGTGCATTGAGTTAGATTAGAAGTAAGGGATTGCACTATTTCCAGTGAAATTAGACGCTTGTTTGCGTGGCTGATATTATTGTTCTACGTTATTTCATTATGTGTTTTGATCCACTGTTTTTTAATTTCACCAAAAATGGTGGACTTTAGTTATACCGAGGTTCGTAAATTTTAGGACACCCGTACATTGTTTTATCCTACATTCTTATCTCCAATTTTTTAATTTCTCCAAAAATAGATCTTACTTATACTGACATTCGTACGTATTAGGACACCCCTTTTGCCGTAGAGAAAGTATTTATTCTAAATTATTTTATCCTACACTTTGATTAACTATTTTTTAATTTTACCAAAAATAGTGGACCTACCTTACACTGGTGTTGGTAAGTTTTAAGACTCCCATTATGTCGTAGAGAAAGTATTTATTCTAAATTATTTTATCCTGAACATTGATCCACTATTTTTTAATTTCACCAAAAATAGTGGATCTCGCTTACACTGACATTCATAAGTATTAGGACACCCCTTTTGCCGTAGAGAAAGTATTTATTCTAAATTATTTTATCCTATACTTTGATCCACAATTTTTTAATTTCACCAAAAAATCTTATATTTTAGTCCCTAATTTTATTAATTTCATCAAAAATAGTGGATGTATCTTACACTGACAGCGGTCTTCGAGTCTTTTTTGACCCAACCGCCTTTTTATATTTTCAGTAATTTTTGCTGTTATCGAGTTTACATTCCTTGACATTATTTTAAACGCTTATCGTCTAGGTTCGTATGTCGCGTTGGACCCAAAAGCTTTTTCACCCAAAAGTCTTAAGTGTACAGTGAAAACGAAGAACGCAGTAGGGTTAAGTATTAGGACACCCCTTATGTCATACAGAAAATATTCATTCCACATTATTTCATCCTATACTTTAACCCCCAATTTTTTAATTTCCCCGAGAACAGTGGATCTCACTTACACTGAAGTTTGCAAGTATTAACACGTTGATCGGCCAGCGTGAATCGGTAGAGTTTCTCCCGGGGCCCAAATCCGATTAGCTGGAATAGCGACCCAGTCACCTCAATTATGTTTACAATGTTTCAACGAATACCATCGTAACTAATAAAATGTTATATATTATTTTAAAAACAAATTTAAATATAGTATAAGTATATGTATATTTTTAATTTGTTTACTTTATATTATATAGTTTTGTTGTTTTGTATATTTTTCATTTGCATGTGCTAATTCCATTAAATACTTGTGTTACAAATAAAATTATTATAAATTACCCCCAAAATCCTGTTTAATTGGACGAAGAAGAGCATCACCCGT
>NW_017100178.1:2548880-2566807 GCF_001263275.1 Habropoda laboriosa
GTATAGTTGGGGCCATGATATAGCGAGGTCGTAAATTAAACTCTGAAGAATCGGCATCGATTGATGTTGCGGCACTCAAGGCCGTGTGTTGCAGTCTGTTTGAGGGTTCCAACAATAAACTTTGGTACTTCAAGTAGAAAATGGTATTTCATTTACAAATGGAAAATATGTTAATATTAAGCTACACAATCTTTTTGCACTTTCTATCTGTATATAACACGAGTAGATAAACTAAGATGCTAAAGACATCAATAAGACCTTTACCTGTAACCGTACTTCCAAAAGCGGCTTCCCCCAGAGGGAGAAACCCTAATTTGTCCTAGCTGCATGCAGTTTTCAGTAAATATATTAGAATCAGTTGACTTTCGCTGGATACAAGAATTCTTCGTACGGTCCTGACAATGGTTTCAAGTACTTATCTGCTCGTATCTCTGTCAATTTTCGGTTCCCGGCAGCTAAAACATGTTTACTTTGACGTCTGACCAATTTTACGACCTCGCTATATCGTGGCCCCGACTATACTTAAAAAACTATACAGTAGAATTCCGATTATCCGGCATACTCGGGACCGAGGCAGTGCTAGATAAACAAACATGCCGAATAATTCGACTGCACCTATGAAGTGACAATAACGAAGAAAATAATTTAGAAAATAACCATGTATTAGGGTTGCCATCCGTCCGGGTTTCCCCGGATTTGTCCTACTTTTTAAGGCATCCGGGGATTTCCGGGGGGATTTTCTGTAGTGATCCGGGTTTTCCGATGCTCTCTTGCTGTCCAACTAGGAGTAATTTTCAAGCGTTGCGTTCGCATTAGACGCATCAGAAGCTGTCTAAATGCAAACGCAAGAAAGAAGTTTTTATTTTGGAATATCGTAATTAATCTAAAAAATAGAAGTGTCTGGGTTTCAAGCAGAAATGTCCGGGGTTTTAATGCTCTCTATTCTAGATTAGTGACTTTATAAATTGCAACTCTATCATGGATACAAGTTCCGATGCTACATATGTACATACAGTCAAGGACAGAAATATGTGGACACCCTTCAAAATAGGGTATCTGATTTCGATGAAATTTCAGCATGTGTATGTATAATTGACATAGATCTACAAAACGTATTTTTTAAATTTTCATTACGAGCTTAGATAAAAAAAGTTGTAAAAACGACTTTCGCTATTTTCTTCGCGATTCCGACTAATTGCAGTTTTTTCAAAAATTTTTTTACACGTCATCTAGTAAACTAATCTTTCTAACTTCTGAAAAACACTCAAGTCGTTTGGCCCAATTTTAAAAAAGTTATTCCATTTTATAGGGTGTATGAATACTTTTGAACTAATCTTTCTAACTTCTGAAAAACACTCAAGTCGTTTGACCCAATTTTAAAAAAGTTATTCCATTTTATAGGGTGTATGAATACTTTTGTCCTCCACTGTATGTGAGAAAGAATAAGAGAGCATTGATCAGGTTATTAATATTCCCATTTATGTGTCTTTATCGTTATTGGGCAATTGTTATTATAAAATATATTCGTATTAAACTTTCTACCACGTGTTATACACCCACAGGTATAACTTAAAGTAATGCAATAAGTTTAAATAATGTGATTACATTATTAATTGAAAAATTGTTGAAAATGTCGTCCTTGATGTCGCAGACAAATTTTTGCGCGACGAATTAAAGAAGCATGAACCGATGATAATGTGTCCACATTAGAATTGACTCGCGCAGAATTAACTCAATGTCGGCGTTTGGAAAGAAATCTTGAAGTATCTTTTAATTAGTTGAAATGTTAGTAAATACATATAAAACGTCAATATTGTGTGATTCACTTTTTCACTACCAATTGCCGAAAAATGACGTCAAAACTGCCTGCTTAAATAAAAATACCTCTTTGATTAAACGTCTCTTTGAAGCGATTAAGCAGAATTTCAGTCTTGTTCCAAACTGGGTTTGTATTTGTTGCAATATTACTTCGTATGTTTGAACAATTAATATTGTCTAATGTATTATATTATAAAATATTGATTACAAAGTAATCTTACTGATATTACAAAGTAGAACTTCAAATGTTCAAATGTAAATAATGTTCGATTAAAATAGTATTTATTGAAAAATATTTCTGCCTCTACCATGTAACAAAAAAATATAATATATTATTCAAAAGAACACAGTTTTTGTAAATAATAATTTGAAAAAATAATTTACCAGAATATTCTTGCGTGAAAGGATTGAAAATGGAACAGAGGACAAAGTAAATGTAACACTGGAAATCATTAAAGTTTCACACATGCAACATTTCTTTGATTTATAATGTAACGCATAAAAGCGTTTACAAAGAACCATTTATTATTAACGAATACTGCGTACGCAGAAACAGTTGACAAAGCAGTTCCTGATTTGCTACACTTTTCATTTTATACAAAGCTTTTGTACTATAATCAATAGCATCGTTCAAAATTTTATTAATAAATGCAGATCGCTTTATGTTATTCGTATTTCTCGTAACGCTGCGAGGTAGATCGTTCTGTTAAAACGTTAGAAAAATAATTTGAAAAAAGAGAGTTTTTGATAAGAAAATAAGATTGTTTCTTAAAATGATAATATTAATAGATATTCATTATGTGACTGTGTAAATGCAGATGACAAATAAATAAGGGTAGATGTGAAGGAGCTTTAAATTATTCCAGGAAGATAAAGATTTTGTGATCTCAGAATTTCCATGAAAATTTTAGGGCAGGTTGTTACTTTTCAACCATGAGCAATAGAGTATTTTTCCGGACAGGCAAATATCTCAATAAATACACATTTTAGACACATTACACCTTAATATTTATTTACTCAGCTTTTAATGCTCTCCTAATTTCTGGACAGAAATACAGGGCGTTCCATTTAAAAAAAATCATGGTGACGTTCAAAACTTTATGTATAAAAACAATGTAGAAAAAAAAATTATTGCAACCCCTTGAAATCGTGAAACTCCTGTTTCATACACTATTTCGTACAACAAGTAGTTTACGAGCAATCAGGTCGTCAAGTTAGGTGAATCACCCTGTACTGTTTTTGTTTCCTTTTAAAGATAATACATATATTTTTGTTGATTTTAACCTTAATAAATAACCATTATTAATAAAATTGGATTTTATTTCATTAGAAAATGAAATATTTCACTGAAAGGCAACTGTTATTTCTTCGGAACAGCTTACCCCAATGTGATAACAACTTGCCCCACGATGGGGTGAGAAGTTCCGCTTCGCCGAGTTACACATAAATGACTCAAACTGACTGAACTGGCTGAAGTACGATAAATTGAACAATAAATTAGTTAATGGTGAAGAGAATAACTACATTATTTCCCGGTCATTTTTTACGTTTTCTCAAAATCGGAAAGTTCGGCCCCGGTTTCTCCCGCTCCATACTGTAGAGAACGTCGTACACAATACTTGAGAACACTCGAATCAATGGATTGATCATAGCACGCGACCGATTACACTGTTACCGTTCCACTGCAGAAAAGGAGAGGCAAAAATCTCGTGAAATCTCAAGCCGGGAAACAGGAAAGCCTCCGACGGGACCGACAGGATAGAGTTTATAAATTATGAATATTTAAGCAGAGAGCCGAGACAGAGCGAGAGGCCAACACGGAGGTTCACGGAAACGATATTTTCCTATCTCGGTGCAATAGCGTCGCGCTACGTAAAAGGGATGCTTAGGAAACAGGATGGTACACGTCGCTAAAACGGGAACATCCCTTTGAGAGAAGCGTCAAAGCTAATGGACCTTCTCTCTTCTCTACGCTTCTATCATGTTTCTCTGCGCCTTGCGCCGGTTTCTCTCCTCCTTTTCGCCTCTGTAACCTCGTCTACCCCCTACCCACCCCCTTTATTCCTCATTTTCCACAGCATCTACGGTACTCTCTCTCTCTCTCTCTCTTGGTTACAAAGAGGGTCACGAGGGCCGAGTCCCAGAAGCCCTGCTAATGTTTAGTACCAGTTGATTGCAAGCTCGTTAGAATATGCATAAAGCATCGTTGTTAAATGCTCTTTCTCTTTGCATAGGATGCCGGGGTGAATTTAATGGATGCGTGGCTCTCTTCCTCTGTGCCGTGTCTGAGCACGCGTGCAGCCGCAGAAATGTTGCTGGTGTCGCTCGACTCTGTGCTGGAGGCATGGTTACGCCGACGAAAGGAGGACAGGTGAAGTTAATTAGGAGCACGGAATGTGGAGGTTGTATGGGAAATAATATCCGCAGTCGTAAGATGTTACCACGAATTGGAATATGCGGGAGAAGCAGAATGGAACGCGAGGGGCGGCTGTACGAAGGGGCGAGGTAGAGGCGGGAGGAATTTATGGAGAGAATTGTGGCGTGCTTTTGTGAGATGCATTGAGTTGGCCAAAAATTTGTCTCGTAGTTTCTCGGCAAATTTCGAAATAAGTTTCATGTGTAAAAGCACGAATTTTTGTAATTTACTGTTCGTTATTCTAAACTTTCAATCAGTTTCATTATTCTTATTTTCTCTCCCTTCAAACTTATATCAAACACGATACATCTTGACGCGTCGAAATGTCAGATTTCATTTCCGTTCGTAAAGGTGTTGCCATGTTTACACTGCAAAAAACGAGAAGAATTTTCGGCCAATATAATAGTTTCGTTTCGTCGAGCCTTTTCGATGTAGGAATGACTCTGCTGAAAATTTTAATGTTTCTGTTTATCGATCCTTTTTTCAATATGAAACACAAATAATCAAAGATAGATAAAAGTACATACTTGAGTCTTGTTAGCTGGAAGAAGAAATAGCTGGAAGAAAATTTATTTTTCCAGGTTGTCCAGGAATACTTATCCTTTGAAAATCTCCCAATTCTGCAATGGCGAATTCTTTATTGAAAATTCCTAGGGGGAACTTTTACGAGCAGTTTACGCATATGAAAGACAATTTGAAAATTTTGATTTGTTCTTCTCGTGACATAACAAAGAAAGATCGGGTTATAGAGGGTTAACACTTTCACGATCAGTGTAATTATTTACCAAACATCTCTACCAAAACGATGAAGTAACTTACTCTAACAGAGATGCCACTCCATTCACACCTCCAAGAAAAAAAGACCAAAAGAAGCATCATTCAGCATGTTATACCGTCGCGTCGAGTATAGTAGTTCGTTTTAAAGACAGCAATGTGACACATGTGAGTAGTGATGGGCTCTGAAACACTTGGAATCGTTTCGAAATTGAGATTCAAACGCCCATCACATGTGAGCACTCGCGGTTTTCGAGTGTCCTCGAGGAGGCGTCGACGCGCGTAACAACGAAATAATGAATCCGCCACTCGAGAACGGAAGCAGGGGGAGCACACTCCGCGGGACGCCATTTGTGTTTACACCGGTGGCCCTTCGAGGTTTAACGAGGCATGATAGACTTTTCTAGGGGGTAAACGCCGCAAAGAAAGAATTGGTCCTGGCCAGTCCAACGAATTATCGAGGACTTCATTGTGGCAGCATTAGAATACGAAGAAGAATCGGACCAATAGCGTTGGGCCAGGGTTCGAAATGAGATTCGCCATTGTCGAGGGCTCGTGTTGCCGCGTGGGCGCGCCATAGACCGAGCGGAAGTCCTCGAGATCTCGAGGAGCACCTTCTTGATTCCGGCCGTGGTCGACGATGTGGCTGAAACGTGACCGTTTGGCCGTGTAACAGGATTAGAAATGGAGGGATAGATTAAATTTTCGAGATATTTAGCTGGACCGTTGCTCCCTGGTCCTCCTCCTCGTCCTTCTCCCTCCTGTTCGAGTCTACTATTCTCGAGCCGTGTCCACGTCACCAACGAGGGAACAGTAGGATTTTCGCCAATATTTTGGGTGTTTAGTCATTGTCGGTGGACACTAGCCATTGTCGCGTGAAACGATGGGCGTGTAGTCGCTGCGTGAAAAGAGAACCGGCCACCTTCCATCGCTTCCCTTTCTCTCTCTCTCCTCTCTTGTGACCCTTACCACATCTCTTTTTCAACGGCGACAAAAGGCCTGTGGGCCGATACTTAATTTGCTCTGCACGCGTTCGGATGACTCTCGATTTTGCAGCACTTTTGTGGCCTCTTTTCTGGCCTCTATGGCGTACGGTTGATTGTTGAGGAAGTGGTCTTTGAGGCGGAGTGCTCGTGCGGTCGAGCTGAGGGGGTGTAGCGAGTTGTGAAAACGATTTTTAGGGTTATGAGGATGTATTGTGATCGTTTTGGAAATATTAGAGGAAGATTAAGAGAGAGAGAGAGTATTTCTAGTATTTATGGTTGTGTTGGCATTTTGGGACTTAATCATTTTTCTGCAAGTCGTAGTTGTCGACTTTTTGCAAGGAAAATATTTGGTACGCTAAATGAAATCTCTGTATCGTGAAAATAATAAGATGGTAGGGAAAAATGAGGCAAAATCGGGTACCTAATATATTTTTTCTGCCAACGACAAAACAGAGGGCAAAAGGAGTCTTCACATACTTTCCCTTACCTATACAATAATGTAAGAATTTTACGTATTTTGTAAATAATTCACGGTGGCAAATGTCATAAGAACTTCAAATATTTCTGCACAATTTACGTACATAACAAAATGAGAAGTTTAGATGTTTTATTATGTAATTTGATAAATAATAATGTAAGAAGTTCAAATATTCAGGACAAAATTTAAAGATGCAACGACGTGAGAATTTTAGGCACTTTATGCAATAATTTGGTTAATAATTTTAAACATCTCACACAAAATTTAAAAAACTATAAATTTCAAACATCTGTATTGGCTTCTGAATAAAAAGTCCCTTTTCTTTCTCCAAAATATTTACACAATCATCCAGAGCAAACAAACACAACAAAGAGAGGCAAAAAAAAAAAATGTAACAAAATGAAAGCTATCCTCTGATATTCATCAACATTCAAAATAAAAATCTACTCTTTCACCTGTAACTATTTAACATCATCCCATCTATATCTTTTTCGGATAATAATAAATTAGCCTTTGTACAAAAAAAAAAAGAAAAAAACGCGCACGAAGAACTAAAAATCATCGGCGTGTCTCATAAGATTCTAGTGTATAGCCTTGATAGTTCATAATTATCCCGAAATTATTCCTTTGAAAAAAGAAATAATACTCACCCGTGGAGTAGTAATCATTTCCAATTTGTAGACCGTGGTAATTTGCTTTCATTTCCCAGCATGACACGTTCTGTCTGCGCGAGGTTGTTGCTCCGTAGGAACGAGGAGCCGCTTACTCGAAAGAATCATGACACCGTCGGGGTAAGTAAGTACACGTTATTATTAACCGACCATGTTCAGAAGCACAATGGCGCTGGAACGATCTGAAACATAGACACGGTTGTGGACGGCTGTCGCAACAGTTCGAGTGTTTTCGTAGGTTCTCTAAATACGGACCACAGTGGAGCTTCAGTTGGTGAACGGTGTCAACGGAGACGTCCTTGTATAAGTCCGGGGAGAATAACAATTTTATGGTCCTCCATGATTTTCGTTTTGATCGTTAGACGCAAAGATTTCATGGTTATTCCCTGTACGAAAATAAAATTTAAGTGATGTACGATTCATTTGATCTCTCTCTATTGTAGAAGATTATCTGTGGATAGTGATGAGCGTTTAAATATCAATTTCGAAGCGATTCAAGGTTTCTCTATGCTGTGAAAATTCGAATTACTTCGAACCTAATTCGGTACTTTACGCTGGAAGAATCACTCGGGTCAATGTCATCCATTAGCAAATTTCCAAAAGTGAATTTTTCAAAGCATGATAAAAAGTTAAATTCATATTGATGTAAAATAGTGGTATAGCTGCAGAAAACAAAGTCGGAAAGTTGTAAACAATAACACCTACTTTTCTGGAAACTTTTTATGGATCATTTTGACCATCCAGTAATTCTAGTGTTAGAACTCTTGAATGCCTTAATAAATGTCGAATCTTGAGTCTTTGGTAGGTCTTGAAAACTTGACGAGTATTCGATATTTTTAATATTTTATATGTCAATGATACTGCTTGGACAAAGGCATTCCAAATACTTACAAGATATTCAATACTCGCCAAGGTTTCAAGTCCTATCAAAACTTTCAAGACTTTGATATTGTCACATGCGTAACAGACGCCGCTTGGATTGTTCGGCCGTACCGACGAGCCGAACAATAACATCGCTATTTTCAATAGACAGCACCATCTAAAAAGCGAGGTTTTAGCCGGCATAGGCAAATTACTTTATCACACCAAAAATTCGACGACTCTCACACCTGGACACCACATGCCCTAAGACACACCTCCACCACCTACGACAGTTTTCACACTACCAATCACAACACACACGTAGTTTATGAAATAGCGAACACCACACGACACGACACACAACTTTCCTATCAGTAAGCCTAGACATTTCGCGCTCTGCACAACGTTTCATTCACAAATATATAGTTGAAACCTATGAAAACTTTCAAGACTTTGAAACATATCACAAGACGTTTGAAACGTATCGAAACTTTAAAAACTCAAGACCTATCAAGACTCAAGATTCAAGAGTTATCAAGAGTTTCAAGTGACTCGAATTTTTTGCCATATATTTTTCCTACATATTCAAAGTGAGTCAAAGTGTCTCTATCTGTGGGTTGTGTGAATTATGTAGGTACTGTTTGTTTTGTGAATACATTTACAGCACTACGTGACTAATTCAATTGTAATTTGTCTTCTAAAGTAGATTCAACGTTGCACGATATTGAAATGTTGTGCCAATCTAATGGAACGTTTTGCAACATAGAAGGCAAGAAAATTGATTTAATTTATATTTGACTTTAATTCCCAGTTCTGCGATAATTATCTCGTCTATTTCCATATGCTACACATAATATATACATAATAGAAGAGTGAAATTAATTAGCAGTAATAATATAAAGAAAGAAATGTATACATATTGAATGTATTAATGTTTTGGGAAATGGGAAAATGAAATTGCAAATGGAAACTATCAAAAAAGAAAATAAATGAATAGAATGATCAGCAAACCAATTACAGTAGAACAAATTAACTTGCCTTAACTAACAAAGTAATTAAGAATCGTCTTTAACAGTACGTAAGCTATATGCATAATGATTTAGAAAGAATGATTTAAGCACTAAAAAGAATTTGAATGAAAAGTCATGACAAACGCATAAGTAATAACGGAAGAATCAACTAATCCAACAATAAGTACAAAAATCAAATATAACTCACAAATTAATTAAGTATCATGGTATACATGCGATACATAAATTAAACATTCAAATATTCAAACACTCAAACAAGAAGCTAGTTCAATCAACAAATGAACGAAAAATTATAGAGTAAAAAGAATTCCATAAACTATATTTATAGTAGTAACTTAAGAAACTAAAATTTATTTAACAAATCAGTAGTAAATTATGGCGAACATCACGATACCTACGTAAATTACCATGAAAAAAGGCAAAAAACACTCAACTAACCAGTTTCAACGTGTTAACCCGAATACGAGAAAGGAATTTAATTAACAAATCAATGGAAAATCGTGGGGAATAATAATTCACCGGTAGCCCTTGAGAAGACTCGAGCGTGATTTACGTGTGGCGACGGCACCCCATTTCCAACTTAACCAACCGCTTAAGCACCTCGCGCGAGCGACAAAAGGGTTTCATCCCCGAAAGTCCCGGACGTACTGATAGGTTACACAAATGCTCTTTGCGGGAACAACATGGGGAGGGTTGCAGCATCAATGGGATCCCATCGACGGCGGTTACCCTGAAATATTCATCCGAAACTTCGCTGACGTCGGCGACATTTGGATGTTAACCATGACGGTGGTGTAGCGGCTTTGATCTTGTATTCCTAATCGTCGATCTCCGCGCACAGACGGGAAGAATGATCGTTGATTTTTTCCAAAACCCCATTATGCCGTCCTTCTCGACGGCTAATCGCTAACAGAGCACCAGTGTTGGGGAACATTTGAAATAGATTTGGGAGAAATAGTCAATGTTGATGTAAAGTTAGCAAAAGCACGCAAAGAAAAACATTACACTGTTTAACAAGCTATGTCGTCGTTTTAATAATGTTAATGCGTTTGTAACATGAGCACGTCTGAGTCAAAACCGGATATCCGATGTTACCCCAGTACGCGATCTTTTAAATGTTACAGATTACTGATGACCACTGTGACGAATTGAAAAAACTCCTTTTACATACTCGTACTGTAATACATGACAAATAGCATAATTCATACCAAAAAGTACTTACCTAGACAATATCAGTAATTATGAAGTTTATTATTCGGTGAAAATTAGATCTCAGTAATTATTCATTTTAAGCCCCACTTTGTATGATACTTTTTTTGCGCAAAATTTGACGATTTATCCGCATTCGAAAAGAAATATTAGACGTTCTGTTTAAAAAACTGAAGGTGGCCCTAATATCTCAATAAAAAAGTGAGGTAATGAGAAACAGATTAGAGCACTCTATGTCTCCCTAGATACCATGCAACTTTTGCTTGAAACATTTTCTCGTACAACGAATAACTTACGAGTTACTTGAAGTGGTCATGTTAGGAGACTCACCCTGTATGTACGTTGTACATACAAAATTTAAATTTTGTTGAAAAGTGATTGGGGTATGTGACACCCCGCCACGCAGGTCACGTTACATTTTCCCACAACAAGAGCTGCCGGGTTAAAAACGAACAAGAAATTGACAAAGAACAACGAACAAAGAAATATGAATATGACAATGAAAAATAATAATTTGTCGCGGACATCTCGATATCGAGATCGAAGGGACATCGATATTATCGAGCAACTGTCGCGTGGCGCGGCGGTCGGCTCCGTGGTCGAAGATTACAACAAAGGGGATCCCCTGTTTTGTTAATCGTTTGCCATAATGGAAACTGAAAGGGGTCCTTGTACGAGTTGCGACGTAACGTTAAATATGTACATGTAAACGGACGTATCGCCGGGTGCGGCTAAATCACGCATGGTACGCTTTGTAATAGAATACGAGATTGACGTATTAGGTACACATACGTGTATGAACTATTAGTGATTAAATGACTAGTGGATTTAGTTGAGCACGAGGTTATCGGTAGTGACATCAAAAATAATAATAAGTGGTTACGCAGTTCAGTATCAATATTTAAATAGTTTTTAATCAATATCTCGTAGAGATAAGTACTTCAGCGATAATGTCGTAAAAAAATGTATTTGTTGTTGATTTTAAACGTTAGACTAATGAGTGTTAATTGAAGATTTGATCGTTTCTACGTGGAAAATGTTAAACGGTAAACTTCGATACTGGTAGACGCTGTAGGTTGTTATTTCTCGCTGAAAAGACGTAAAAGAAAAGTTGTAAGGTGAATGATTTTGCACGGTCTTTTGACAGTAATTTATAATTTTATGCACCTACGCTCATTGTCGGTCAAAAAAGTCTCCGTACACCTCGTTAGAATTTATTTAGCGTTGTATCATTTCAACAGAGAGGATAGTAAATAAATAATATTTACGTTACTTTATTTAGAAACATAACATTTACTATTAGCACAAAGAAAGATGATTTATGATACATTCATTTGTCGGTCAGCTCGAAGGAATTTTAAAACAGTTGACAGGGTTTGTAGTGAGCCACAAAACAACTGAGCGAACCATTGTCTACATTTTGTGTTTTTACTTGTTGCTAACATACATCAGCTTGACTTTAGTTTAGCTGTTAATATTTTGAAAGTTAGAAAGTTTTCCCTGGAATATGCCAAAAAGGAGTGACCATCAACGCAAGTTAATTCTTTTTCTAAAAAAAACAGGGTAAAAGTCAGAAAGAAATCGCTGGGCAAAAGGTGGTCCAACAAAATATCGACAAAATTAATAAAGAAATGATTGCTTCCACATAGTTTGATTTCCTTCTAATCCAAAAGAGAGTTTTTAAATAATTCATATTTTATGGGGTGCCTAATACTTGTCGCCGAGGCTGTACTTAATAGGGAATGCAAAATTTATTTTCGTACAGTAAAAACGTAAAGTACAGACAAATTTCTGTAAAATGAAACCATAACAGATGAATTACCTTATTATGTAAAAATGACTCGACAATGTGTGCATCTCTATGCAAGCAGATGCAAAGTTATGATTTGAGAGCAGCTGTAAAAATGAAGTTACAGTGCGAAAAATTCGTGGAAACAGTTGTCATGTGAAGGAAGGTTGGTCGTAAGGTGCTTATGCTCTTCAGGTTGGTGTTTCGTACAAAAGTATAGGGCAGGTAGACTTTGCGTAGAAGCGGATTGGATTAGGATTTGGCAGAAAGGGCGGCGGAGTAGGTCGAACCCAATTTGCATGCCATAAACCACGTCGGCTCGTGAGATTCAATTTGAAAAAGAGTAACGAAAAGCCTGCTGCGCACACGCGTAGAACTCTTTTCTTCTACAGACGTTTTTCCCCTACCTACGTCAAAATTGCAGTGAACTTTCGAAATTTTGGATTTTCGACAAAATTATTCAAATGTTTTATGAATCACGCATATGTTCTTTTTACTGTCTTATAAAAATAGCTCAATTGAAGCACTAAAAGTAAATTTCAATTATCGCGTCCAAATATACAGGAATTAATGATTAACAATGAAAGGTCCTAATATTAATTTCTCTATTTTAATTTAGATCAATTCCTCTGCCATTGGAAATATATTCTAATGGTAGAAAGTTTTAAATACTACAAAAAAATCTAGATAACAATAATTCCTCCATAAATATTTGCTTTAGAAAGCGATACCTATCCCGAAAAGAGCAAAAATCATCGCGATTCTTCAACCTACTCCTTACGCAATACAATCAAAGAAAGCTTTTAACAGTGATCGGCAAAGTCAGTTTGCCACTATAAATATGATACTATTAAATAAAAGTAAAAATAATCGTCAAATTTGAATTTCAATTTCATCAGTACCTACTGAACGCTGTTAAATAAATACTGACACGTACTTCAAACTACTTAAAACTATATGCAGCTCTCTCAACACGTTCCGTGCCATGGGAAAATTACAAGTTTTTTTCTTTTGCATATGCATTTCTCAAGCACTAAGTCGAAGAATAACATTTTTCGTTCAACGAGAGTTCCATATCCGAAAACTGTCCTGTACCATTGGTGAAAAGAAATATTCCAAGAATAAAGTGTTGTGCCGTCACTTTCGGTGCTTTCGCTTCACCATTGACGTAACACCACGCATCGTTCTTTACTAATAACGCACGCATTTGTATCTTCCACGTGTCATAGTTTTCCTTGTTGAGACCTTCGATTTTCGCGAGACTCGCCATTGTAAACTTAATGTTCGTAGGCACTCGTACTGAACTCAAACAAGAACGTATGCACTTACTCTAACACTTTTCTTTCGGTTATTCGCGACTACTTTACGATTATTTAGGCTAAGCGACACTCTGGGCCCATAACCTGTTAACGATACAAATATTACATCGCCTGTCGCAGCAAAACATTTGTATCGTTAACATAAAGTAACATTAACTCTATTTTTGAAATATCACTCTATATCTTAACACTAGAACGACTGACTGCGTCAAAATTGACCCATTAGCGACTTTCCAGAAAAATTAATGTTCGATACTGGTAAGTATTATCGTTTGTAACTTTCCAACTCTATTTTCTGCATGTGTCCTACTTCCATTTGTATCAATTTGAATCTAATTTTTCAATCACGTTTTAATTACATAAAAATTGACTTTGGAAAGTCGCTAATGGGTCAATTTTGACCCAGTCGGTCGTTCTAGCGTTAACATTAGGTTGTTGCATATGGAACGGCCGATTTGAAAATTTCGTTCTTAAATATTTTATATTACCACATAGACCATATCGTCAATTTAAAACTCGAAACTAGCCTAAGTTTATTGGTAGATTGTACACGAAAGTTAACCATAGACCAAGATCAAATTCGACTGATCACTTTTCAGTCCGAACGAAACGTTATTTCTATTACAAAGGCATAAATAACCTCGTACGGCATAAGTAGATCGCTCATCGATTGATATCATATTTTTACCAAAACTACACACGTCGATAGTTTCGACAACCTAATACACAGAAAAATGTCACGTGAACGGTTCTGCCGTCCCCGAAACTCCACTGTCCGCGAGAAACCTGCAATTATTTACGAAAACTGGCGAAGGGGACAGTGATAAGAAGAATACCGTGTAGAATGCGTGTACAGATGTACGAACATGTGTTTCGACGTGGCGTTAAATACGCGGTAACACTCGACGGGTTTATTCGGTCTGTCACCGGATCCCAGTGGCGGCATGAAACTGCACACTTATTTCTCGTGTTACACCCACGTACCATTGGGTAATCATCGTATAATAGCCGAATAATGATTTGTACGAGGAGGGGTCGCCGCAACGCACGCTAGTCGGATAAATAAGAACCGAAGCCGGAGGCAAGGGGACCAATATGGCCACCTTAAACGCGGAACCCCGAGTATCTAACCCCACTGAGATGTTTATTATTCACTTAGGATGCTCACGTACTATTTGTTCCCCGCTGAGCGTCGACTTACCCCTTCGCAAGCAGAAGGGCCAAACTACGTGAAACAAGTGTTGCGTGAAAATATCGAACATGTTTTTGACATTCACTGGCTGGCTGGGTAACTTCTATTCGATCAAGTATTATTTTGATTATACGCATAGCGGTTGGATATCTCTTAGACCTTTCTCAATACGGCACGCTTCAGACAAAAATGGCTTAGGTCGATACTGACGAAACGTTGGCATAGAAATAAAAATTACGTATGATTAAAAATCAACTGTTTTGCGATAGCTTGGTGTATTTTAGTATTGCCTGACTTTCAGTCGACAGCGATATTTTATTTGTAACGTGTGAGAGTAAATTAATCAATTGTACGTATTGAATGGATGGATGTGCATAGACAGAATGTCCCAGGTTTCAATGGCCAAACGTTGTCAGTATATTCTATGGGTCGAAATAAAAAAAAAATGTTATACAAACATAAGTCTTGTAGAGATTCGTTAAAAAGTTATGGCGGTAATACGCGTCCGGCGTTAAGGGAACTCCCACTATGTCGATTAATAATACGTGTTTGATATAAACTGCTGTAATTTGTTTGTTTTATTCAATGTGAAATATACCGTTACAGTTCTTTATAGACATTGTATAAATATGATATTGGTTGCAATTTATCTAGATGTACCAAAGTAGAAGTTATTTTCAAAAAATCGAATAACGTTAAATATATAATTCGTTGCTTATTTATGTTCTAACGAAGTCGAGAAATTTTATTCGAATAGTGGACTTTCTAAGATACTATCTGCTAAAAGTAATAATAGGTATGCGAGCAATTTGTAATAGGGAAAAGTTTCATTCTTTCAATATTTTATCAAAAACAAGAAGCGTAACACCAAACAGTATAAATAAATCTCTATATCACAAACCTTCAAACTCGTACGTGTACAGTTCAATTTCAGTATACAGAAATCGATTTCAAAAATGTCCCCGTGCAATTAAATCACCCTCTCGATAAAACAAAATTTCTCTTATCAAAACTAAAATAAAATTACCCTCTGCTACTAAACAGCGTTCTCTAAAATCACGAAAAATGTATAACCGTCGAAAAGTCAATGATCCAAAATGAAAAATGACTACTTGAAATTTCTTTCACAAGACACAAATGCACAAACAAGGTTACACACGTTTGCACAATAGAGTAGAACCACCAAGCTACACCGGTGGACCCCAAAAATACGCTTAAAAGTTAAGAAAAAGAAGCAAAAGGTATCCGCTCATCTGCCTTTGCTAATCCTATCAACCTCCACGCCGTTTCCATTCACCGGTCTTGACACTTCCGTTTCTAATGGCGCGCCACTGAAACCCAGCCTGGTCTTCGCCGGAAGTCCGCGGAACTCTGGTAGGTTCTCCATTTCGTACATGTGCACGTGCTGAGCAAACGAGTCTGCGTGAAGTCGCGTCGCCATTATCCCGAATCCCTCGATCAGAGCCAAGAACACGCCGCCGACGGTGGCGCTACCTATCATCGATGGAATTCCGGTTCTGGCGGCCAAAACGCCTCCTGTGAGGGCGCCGCTCAATATGGAGTTCCAAGGGTCTTCCTTCAACCGGCAGCGTATCAAGGTACACTCGATTGCGGAGAAAAGGCCGCCCCAAATGGCGAAATTCCCGGCGACTTGGGGCACGCGAACCTTCACCGCTGTCAGACCGCCGCATAGTCTTCGTTGGATGCCTGATGGCGCGTTCCGGAAGCCGATGACACTCTGGTTGAAGAAAAACGCTGGTTGATGGATTTGCTTTGCTTGGATGTTGAATAGTACGATAAGATACTAGTACGATACTTTTTAGAGAAAATTGGTATCCTGTATTAAGTGAGATCTGGATAGAAATTTATTTTGTCTTTAGAGGATTTTAACCATATTTTGCATACTTCATATGTATAATTTGCTTTGCTTGGATGTTGAATAGTACGATAAGATACTAGTACGATACTTTTTAGAGAAAATTGGTATCCTATATTAAGTGAGATCTGGATAGAAATTTATTTTGTCTTTAGAGGATTTTAACTATATTTTGCATGCTTCATATGTATTACATTTTTTTTTTTTTTTAGGAAGACGTGCAAAAGTACATTTCATATATGTTTATCATATTATTATATTATGCATCATATATTATCCCCTTACAAATTAATTTCAATTAATACTGCTGATACATAAAAGGTGCTTGCAGTTTACGGTAATTGAAATTATAATCTTAATGTCTAAATAATAAGGATTCCATTATTACGGCATATTTTCGATGTATTAGGTTGTCCGGAAAGTTCCTTTCGTAATTTAAACCATTGTATCCCTGTTTCTAATTGACGTAGTAACAAAAGTTAAACGGTACTTTCCTCGACAGTTAAAGGTGAATCCAACGCACTGCTCAAATTCTTTGTAAGATGAACAGGAGTCGAACTATGTTCTCTGCATTGGAGCGATGTTGAATTTTTCGCGGCAACGCTCCACCGCAGAAAATACAGTTCGCTTTAGGAGTAATTTTAGGGGTACATCGGACTCATCTTCGAATAACGAGTAAAATACCTTTCGGTTTTTGTCGCTATCTCAATTAGAAACAGAGATACGTCAGTTTGAATTTTTTCTTAAATTACGAAACGAACTTTCCGGACAACCTAATATAATACTTTATTACACGTCCCAGATATTTTTTGGTAAACAGGCCACCTACTTAATTACCTTCTCTAACTATGGTGGCATGAGAAAATTTGTATACGTAACTTAAATGGTTTCAAAGGATCAATAATGCTTTGAATGAACCGAAACTTGAAACTAGAGAACAAGAGTTATCTGGTTATTTGATTGTTTGCTTGTTAAGAAAACTTTCAATTTCTTTAAATTTCGAGATGATTACTTTATATCTGTTAACTGCAGAAAACGAGTTAACTGGTCATTGGAATAATTAATACATGCAATACAACAGCTTTTATACTGAGGGATCCACGATTTTAATTGCCCTCTTACGTCTGTATTGAACATAAGATATTTCATATTCACATTTGCAAGAACTCAAATATGTAATGTTTACCTACTCATTTTTAATTATGCATTAGAGAGATTCAATTTTCGTTGGACAATTCAGTTAACGGGTTAAATTAAGCATTTAAAGTGCTTTTTATTGCTCCAAAAATAATTTGTTACAAGGTAAAAAATGAAATTATAATCGTTAAGTAACGATGAATAATGGAATGGTGCATAAAAATACAATATTTGCTGTCTAACTAGTGCTTAGAGTAGCGGCATAAGTAGGATTTCTCAGATTGGAAGTACGGTAAGTAACATTACGTTTCAATTTCGGAAAGACTCGATATCTTGAACATATAAATATTTTAAAAAGAGGATCAAAGCT
>NW_017100178.1:2566849-2573300 GCF_001263275.1 Habropoda laboriosa
TCGTGAAAGCACCTCCGCAATCGTCCACTATTCTCCAGGGACACGGTTCACGATTATATTCCATCTCGTGGAATTTTGTCAAATACAATTAATTCTGTTAATTTCAAGCTTCTTCTGAGGTCGTAACGAACATAGTCGATCAATAATGTCAGCAGCAATATCTTTGGACAAATTTATCTCTCACGATTTAACACCGATTCTTTAGGATGAAATAATAACAGACCACAATGTGCTTCAAAATGTGTAAGATAAAATAATAACAAACTACAAGTGTTCGTAATGCGTATGAAAAGAATCTTAACGTAAAATATATTAATGTGACCAATATGAAAATAGTTACTTTATCATAAATCACGTGAATCTGTCAATGTATCATTTTTATTGCATTTTATCGATTTGTATCGATTGTCGTGAACTCGTAGTAAATGTATTTATGATTACCCTATAATGTCTGTTTTTTTTTTTTTAATTCTTTTAACAGAGTGAAGATTAAATTCAATATCTTAACCGTAGAGCGGTCTTCGGGTCTTTTTTGACCCACTGCCTTTTTATATTTTTAGTAATTCTTGCTGTTATCAAGTTTACGTTCCTTAACATTATTTTAAACGTTTATTGTCTAGGCTCATGTGTCGCGTTGGTCACATAAGGTCTTAGGTCCTCTTTCACCCAAAAGTCTTAAGTGTACAGTCAAAACGAAGACCGCTCTAGGGTTAAACGTATATTATCATTACAACTTTGATATACTTTCATTACATCTAAATACTAAATAGTTAACCTTCGGATGGCGGATGTCTCTTGTTTCAACCGACATTCGAAGCATAGACTCTCCTCTCCTTACATTACAAGTATGCTTGTTATTTTAATCATAATTAAACAATACAGTCCCTAGTCAAGTAAAACAGTGTGGTTTCGCTTGCGCACAAAGAAAATTTTAGCATTGGGTCATATTTGACCCGGCATCCGGCGTGCATGCGACAGTTACGCCATTCGCTGTCCAAGGGTTAATAGAAAAATTGTAAAACCGTTACAGACTTATCAAAATTTATCCTATCATCCGAAAGCTGCATAACAAGTATAACAGTATATAACTGCTGCATAACAGTATAACAGTATAACAAAATAGTGTTATAAAGAAAATTGTTTTATAACTTTATCGTGCAATACGTGTATCGTACAATACCTTTTGGTATTGCAGTAACAAGACTGTAACAAGTTTGTACAACATTTCGCATCTCAAAATGTTTCATAGCCGCGTCACACTGATTTGAGACAACTGGGAATACACGAGCCACTCAGAAGTCAGATTTCTTAAATTTGCTTTACTTATGAAAAATGAAGTACCAAGCATCTGCTTTGATATTAAAATTGGAAGAATATCAAAAAGTGGAGCTGATCATTTTGGCTCGTGAGTGGCTCATCTCGTGGCTCATCTTTACCGACACTTGATAGATAACGTATAACTTGCTATATAACATTTTTCTTTCGTTTTTTTCTAACAAGTTCTATAACTTTGCTATATAACGTGCTACGTTATACAGTATAGAGGCATTTTTCACTCTTTCACGTCCAACAACTCCTTCCACAATTACACAGAAAAACCTGCTCGTACTGCGCACGCTCCTCCCGTTATCTCCGGCATCAACTCCCCTCTGTCATGGACGGACACAGATCCCGTAGATAAGTCAGAAGAGCTTCGACCATTGCGGCGATCGTTTATTGCAAGGTGGTAATGACTGTTTTGACAGCGGCTCGCGCTCGGACCGTCTACGAACGGTCTTGTACGATGCCGCTTCCAGCCCTATTGTCGTCGACACCAGATTGGAATCAATATTTACACTCAAGTCCGTGTAAGCTGCGGATTACCGGAGGCTCAGCCGATCCTTCCCAACCCTTTCTCGATTGAGTCAGCACAGTCAGCAGCCGTTCGAGGAGATTTCCCTTGAAAAGGGTCCCGTTCGCCAGCGACGATCGTTTCACCAGCCTTTAACCAGCCTTTTCGAAGGCACTCGAAACAGTCGAGGCCCCACTCTTGTGCCCCGAAACGATTTTTCACGCGTCTCGAGGGGGGGTAGCCGATTGAAGGGTGTCTCTATACACGTCGGGTATTTAGCCTGAGTGAGCATTGAACGGTGACAATATGGAAAATTCGATCGTTATTGTAGCGTGTCCGGTTGGATGGCGATCGTGAACGAATGGTACACGCGCGTGAAAACTACCCCAACGGAGCCGTGAATAATTCGGAATTGGATTATCGCGGCCGATCTGGGAATCCACAATCGTTCTTTGATAGAAATATTTAATAGGGTGTACGATAATAGGAAGAACGGTGCTACTTTGTTTCTTTATCTGGGAGTGGGAAGCTTGGAAGTGGCTCTGGGAATGTGTAGTTTAGAGAAACGTTAACGCATCCGCATCGGGCTATTTTTCACAAACTTTTCATATAAATCGGGGGTACTTTGGTGATCTAAAGATTTTAGACCTATTGGTAGTCCTCTATTTCCTCTTACAGTACCGCACACTCTAGTTTTATGTTGTAATAATAATTCAGCATTTTGGACGCTATTATAATACCTAATTGACTTGGTATAAGTAATGCCAAAACAGACAACGTTGTATCTTGTAATTTTCTACCTTTTGCACAGTATATTTCTAGATTTATTACATATCCGTGCTTACTTTCGCATACAGCCCGTACTAACAACCCATATTTTATAATCTTAGCAGGATTATACGTTCTAAACGATAGCCTTCCTCTCCAAGGAATCATGCCTTCATCTAAAGATATCTCTCGTTCTGGCGAATAAAGTTCTTGAAACTTTGGAATAAAGTGGTCCAAAATAGGTTGAATTTTTATTAATCTGTCAGAATCATCTTTTATTTGGATGTTGTCAGAGTAAACAGCCCTTATAATCCCGTTATTTAAGAATTTATCAGGAAAGCGCACACGTGGCACAAAACGAGAATTCTCGTTTCCCGAAGCGAATGTGTTAATAAGTGAGCTTTTCTGTTTAGAGCATCGTGAAACCGCGATTCTATCATTCGAATATTGTTTCCAATTGATAGGTGTTTCAAATTTTGTATTGTTATTATACGTACTTACTTATGTATCCTGCAAAGATTTCAAAACAAAGTGTTACGCATCACTGTGAACGCACCGTGGTACGTACAGTTAACCTCAAAAATATTTGGAAACTATATAAGCTTGCTTTTCTACATAGTAAAGTGTTTCAATTAATTGTGAAACGATTGGGTTCGTGCTTTTTTCGCTATGAAACGTCGTTTATTATACTCTAGGATTATATATTGTTAATTTAATGCATTTTCTCCTGTGACATTGTAATACAAATTAATCGAAGTTATGTCTAATTAGTATGTTACACAAATATTCGGACACTTAGCAGAAATGAATATTTTAAATATTCTTGGTATAATGTTCGCATTATTCATATTTATAGTATGTTAAATATTATGAAAATTTTTTTCTGCTTCATGTTTAATGGTTGTTCTGTCAGTGCTCGAATATTTTGGGGAGTAACTGCACCTAACCAGGTAATTCGTCGCAACCTTCGAATACCCAGAGTTCAAAAAGGAATTATATACTACTACGAAAAATATTATCGAAGAATTTTAATAGATCCTAACCAGTAACAAGTTGTTAAACGATACCAACGATGTGAGAATGTTAAAATGTTTCGAACTCACGGATTTATCCACAAGATTCACTGTAACACAAATTAACAAATTAAATCTGCATTATTAAATAATTACTTCGTTAATTAAAAAAAAACGAAGAATGTTCAATTGAACTTTCCCTGTATGTAATTCAAATCATCGTCATAACAGTTACTTATTGTTCATTCTGAACAGATTGTAAATATTTCGCTTAATTTAAAAAACAAATTATTGTATAAATAATATTATACAAATATATGTCGATATGTAAATAAGCTACGATAATAGAAGGACGTATCGTTGGTTTCCTAGAAGAGTGACACATCTTAAAAATTGTTAATTTTAAAACATCTGTAGAAAATAACTGTAAAAGTGAGCTATTTTTATCGGGAAAGGCGTCACTAAAGTTAAAATTAAAATTGTGCTGTTTAACAAGAACAATGTCACAATTCAAAATAGGGTTGTTTTAGCCCAATCTTTTAATAGTAAGTAAGTAATGCACCTAAACACATACTTTTGTTAGTTCTATCACTCTTCTAACAAACTGACAATATGATTATGGTAACGCTGATTTTGAAAATTTTTTTGTAAGTGGTAAGCTCGTGAGAAAAATAAAAGAAGAAAACGTTTTATTTTTTATATACAATACGATAGCTTGAATAGATTTCTTAATTTTGCAATAATTTGCAATAATTAATTTTGCGTAAGGTCAATCCTGTACGTCGTCTGTGGTACAGAATAGACTTAACATCTCATGGGACTTTGTGTCCGCGGCTCCAGGGCCGAGAGAGCCCTTACCATTTTTGTGTCGCTGCCAACGTTACCGATTCAGTATAGAATAAGATTTCAACATTAGTAGTGGTTGGAATTGCAATTAAACGTAATTATGAAATTACAAATAAAAAAGTAACGTAATTGTTTATTAGTAGATGATTCATCACATGCCCGTGTTCTACTGCTGTCAAAAGATCGTGAACAATTCTGCACACGCAATCCAATATATGTATGTATCTTCACATGCAAATTTAATAAAAGAGGATTTTTTATATTTGCCGATTTTACCATCTTTGATGGTTGGATTGTATATAATTCTTAAACTCACCGCTTTATACCGTAAAGGGCATAACAAATCCTTTGATATTTTACACTATCGGTATTTCAGAACGTTAGACATAAAAACACATTAGGTGATAGGTCTACCCTATACCTTGTCTGTGGTTATAATCTTACTCTATGCTGAATCGGTAACGTTGGGAGCGACATGAAAATGGTAAGGGTCTTCTCGACTTTTGTGCCGCGGACACAAAATCTAATAAGATGCTATTTAGGTTTATCCTGTACGTCGTCTGTGATTTATGAATGGAAGGGAAAGATTCTATAGAACGACGAAAAACGGCGAAAGAGAAAATCACTTGATTAGCTATACATTTGGCCCCAATTATGATAAATATGGGAATGAACTTTTGATTAGTAATTATTGGACGAACGTATTGAATATGCGAAATAAATTGTTTTTAAATTGATTGGGAAATTGAAAATGTATGAAATTAGAAAGGCAAGATAGACGGCCGTGTTATCGAATGACGATAATAGGTGCTTTTCTTTATGAAAATTAAAATATTTAGAATTTTTAAGGTATTTATGGGTGAAATGGCATCGTAAATGCATAAAATAAAATTGATTTTCTATTACAACTTATTTATGCTTAGAGTTATTTCTTTTGTTTATAGAAAAGTAACTAAAATTGTAACAGTATTAAACATATTTTTGTTGTTGTAAATAGTTATGCATATAGCTATGTTGAAAATTTCTTAAGTTGTTACATATATTGCAAAAGAAAATTATTGAAGTTGAAAAATTAGATCTAAAGTAAGTGAAAAGAATATTTGCAGTAGATAAAAGAAATGTTTGTATATTGGATAATTTATCAAATAATTATACTAAGAAAGTACTATTGTTTTAATAAACATCATTCAATAATTATCATAAGAGAAAGAATTATACAAAAATGTTTTACAAACTCTACTAATAAACAATCACGTTACTTTCTTATTTGTAACTTCATAGTTACGTTTAATTCTAATTCCAACCACTACTAATGCTGTAATCGTATTCTATACTGAATCGTTGGTAGCGACACGAAAATGGTAAGAGTCTTCTCAGCCCCAAAGTCCCGGACAAAAAGTCCCATAAGATATAAGGTCTATGAATTGAAATGAAATGCTTAGACTATTATAACTTTAAAAATCAGACGATTATCTGAAGAAATCTATATTATCAACCGTTGCAAATGATAAAATTATTCTAATGGAATTAACTATAAAAATAATCTTTTCTACAATAAACATTAAATTGAAAAATATTATTTCAGAATAGTACATAATAAAGTAAACATGAAACACAAGAGGTATTAAATAAAACGATTTCCTTAAAGTTAAAACTTTTAATGTCATTTAAAATATATTTCATTCATGTGGAAACATTCGTAACCTAGTCGTTTCGTTAAGCGAAACGTATTCTTATGTTTTTGATATCGTGCTAAGCACAGCGCGATTTAAACGATCTGTTAACCTCTTACAGATGATCTGTAGATGAAAAACCGACAAAACCTATGGATGCGATATGTTAAATAACGACGAGAAAACTTTCCAAAGTATAGAAGTGAAGACACCTAGTCCTTTATCCTCTTCTGTTGGTACGAACTTATTCTTTTTATCGATTCTACGATATTCTGATTTTCAAAAATTTTATTTTTTCACAAAAACTTTCAAACAGTAAT
>NW_017100178.1:2573409-2577514 GCF_001263275.1 Habropoda laboriosa
CAAACAGTAATTATGAATTCTTTTCAAAACTATTAGTAAATAAAAATTCAAATAAACATAAAATACGTATTGGATAAACTTGCTGAATACTGTCATAAGCTACTATTATACTTACAATGAAATAAAATCTTAAAGCAGTGCATTATTAAATTATAGATTCTATTCAAAAGCTCTATCGAGTTAACATTAAAATAAATATAAGTAAGCAAAAATTGATAGCCTAATCTTATCAACTTCTGATAACTCATTAAACTAATACAATAAAATCTCTTATCAACATTTGATAACTTACTAATAATTTTCTGTATTAATTAAATTTCTACAACATTTAATTTGCAATTAAAAATTAACGAAGGATTATTTCTGTACAGGGTGTCCGATTTTAATCTATTACTACAAGTACATATTGTGGAAGGTACGTTAGGTAGAAGAAAATACTTTTAGGGGGTTACAGGTGATCGAGGGATATAGACGATGGAACAAATACAACGAGCTCGTAAAATCTAATCAGGAGTCAAAGTAAAAGTGTTTCGAGTGTTCTAACAAGGGAATTGACAGAAATATGAGAAGATAAGGACTCGAACCCTCAGTCAGAGCCGTATTACGTATTCACCACGCCTGCACAGGCTCTGTCGTCCTTCCAATTCTTATAACAGTCCATGTTTTCATCTGTATTCTGTTTCAATTCTCGTTACTTTATCCAATGATTATCATTCATGTACTTCATTCCGTATCGATTCCACGTTCTTAAAATTCGACTGTTCAATTGATCTACGTTGGTCATGGTGGCACGTGGGTTCACGATACGTCAGGCACAGAAAGAAACTTGAAAATTGACATTTTTAATTTGTCCGATAGTACATGAAATACTGTTAGTCATCAGTCGTCATCCTTTTATTGTACGGATCCTAAAATCGCTTGATGTTGTAATTTACGACCTCGCTATTTTTCTTCCACCGACTATACTTAATACATTCTGCACCGGGGAATTTTAAGCTAATTTTTCGCGCAACCCAAATACTTCTTTGTTTCTTATTTTGGTTTTCACCGATTAGAAGCCAAACATTTGTTGACTCTTTTTAGGTCAAATTTTATGTTTTTCACATTGTTTGATACATTTTGAAAAGATAAGTGACTGTTTGTATGTGTACAGAATGTATTAAGTGTCTAGTACTACTTTGCAATATTGCAATTCATATATCTCCTAAACTAATCGTTTTTCTGCATAAATAGGTTAATACTTTTTTATAGAGAATGACGAGTTGCATCGATTAATGCTTTGAAAAGACACACCTAATCTTCACTTCACCTTAATGCCTCCACCTAGTGACATCCTGCCTGTAACATTCCACTCAACGTACTTTTCGTAATATTTACACTAATAGATTAAAATTGTGCATCATACACAGGGTGGACCAAATGTCAGGTACTAATTTAACGAAAATGGTTTAATTCGTGTTTTTTCTTACAGATCCTTAAGATGAATACAGAGGAGTGTGTAGCGACAGTTATCTGGCGAATCCAAATGAAAGAAGTGCAATGAAATCAGAAATAAATTAGAAAGGGAATTCGAGAAACCACAACCAGTAGATAAGACGATACGTAAAATGTAGTGAACAAATTTAAACGAACGGGTTCGGTACACGATGAAAAAAGAAATGGACGACCACGTGCGTCAGAGGATAACGTGAATGCAGTGAGTCAAATCATCAATGAAAATCTCATTCATGCATGTGTTTTCGTGCAGCACCACGCAGATTTAATCTCCCAAAGACATCGGTGCTGAGAGACATTCTGAAAGTTAATTCGCCAGATAACTATTGCTACACGCTCCTCTCCATTCATCTTAACCCTACTGCGTTCTTCGTTTTGACTGTACACTTAAGACTTTTGGGTGAAAAAAGATCTAAGACCTTATGTGAAACAATTTTTGTTTCCAACGCGACATATGAGCCTAGACAATAAATGTTTAAAATAATGTCAAGGAACGTAAACTTGAAAACAGCAAAAATGACTAAAAATACAAAAAGACGGTGGGTCAAAAAAGACCCGAAGACCGCTCTAGGGTTAAGTGAAAGATTGTAAGCAGAAATTGTAAATACCAATTAAAGAGAGACACATATGTCTCTGTATATATTATACAATGTGCCAGTTAAAAAAAAAAAAAAAAAACAGAGCAACAACTAAGGTATCCGAAATTTTGTTTCGATAAGCTTAAGTTTCGATCCATCGCAAGACCAATTCAGTTTAATGGCACTTTTGACCCCTTATCCAGCTGCACCCCTTACGACCTCACTATATCGCTTCCATCAACTATACTATTCGAAATATTTGGAGTTTCTCCTTGTATCTGAATAGCCATTAATATTTTATAAAACTCAGTTGAACGGCAAAGCTAAATTTGCTAGCGGGTTTCAAACATTTCTCCGTACAGCCCTGGCCGAGGTTTCAGGACCTTAACTGTTCGTATTTCTGTCAATTCGATTGTTTCCCCACCCGAAACATATTTACTTTGACTCCTGACCGATTTTACCACCTCGATAGCCTGTACTATACTATTCGAAACTTTATTGTATAATTGGTGGAAGCGATATAGGTAGATTAATGCATCAAGCGGCAATTCCGATTGATGTAGCCGCATCCAGGGCCGTTCATAATTTGTGAAACGATATCGAAAATGTGTGCTTACAATCTTTCGTTTAAAATATGCGGTATTAAGCATTCGTCACCTTCTGCTCAATAGAACGTCCTGTGTTGGTAAGAATTCACCTGCAGTTGACAAATTTTTTAAATAGAGTTCCCTTAACGTCGGACGGCACCTAATATCGGACATTAGTTATATCTGCAATAACTGAACCGTTATTCTGCGTATCTCCTAGAGGAGACAAAAGGAACAAAGATAAGTTTTCTACGCGTTTCAGTCGCGTGCGTACAGGTAGAGAGATTTATTTAAGAAAAACCTTAAGCGTCCGGTGCTAGGGGAACTCCCCGTGCTGCAATGGAGGAACCAATTCCGAGATCACATCGAACGGCCCTGAGTATTTTGACGCCTGACAGAGTTTACGACCTCGCTATATCAATTCCACCGACTATACAATCAGAAGAAGCAATGTTTTCTTATCTGTCTTATCTCCGCGCTAAGGTCCACAGGATCGATTTAAAAAAAAGTTGGAAAGCTCGGTTCATGCTGAAGCTTCAGGTATATGTATTTAACAGCGTCAACCATTTGGAAGATTACAATTTTCAAAACAAAATGATAACAGTTCTTGGTTGAGGAAATAAAATGCATCGCTCTTTCTGATCGTACGATACAGCTTTGAATAATATCTATAACGCATTTTTCATTTACCTTTCGACACCGGACGATTATTCTATCGAACCCTGCGTTTCGAGAAATGCGACATTAGACCAGATTTTTCGAAATTTTATTGAAAATTACACAATTGAGTAGTTTACTTGAGACTGTAACGGAAGGGTTACAAATTACATGCGTGAAAGTTTATCTT
Source organism: Habropoda laboriosa (assembly GCF_001263275.1). Classification (NCBI taxonomy): domain Eukaryota; kingdom Metazoa; phylum Arthropoda; class Insecta; order Hymenoptera; family Apidae; genus Habropoda; species Habropoda laboriosa. Next base: position 2,576,916 of record NW_017100178.1, read on the forward strand.
TGGAAGAAGTCCGTGGTTTAATCGCGGTGCGGTAATGTAAGTACCGTCACTGCAGATAGTGGTACTTATTTAGATATGGCAAAAAGAACTTAGTTTTTTATGTTTCTTAGAGACGCGCTTATCATCCCATTTTTTTCTAATCAAACTTTGTCTGAATGTTACATGAGTAGGTACAAGCAAAAAAAAAAAAAAATGTATAAACAGGTAGCTTGAAGCTTCATGAAAAAGTTGTAATAAAAATACGACCCATGTTTATATAACATTGTTTTCTTGTACCATGGCACATACTGACAAAGTGTGAACGGAAAAAACTGGGACACCTTGTATGTCCGCCTGATGTGGGCGTAGGGATGTCGAGGGTGGAGCTTGCATTAACTAACTTATTTTCTATTGGTAATTCAAGAAACTCCACCTCAACGTCTCTCCTATAGCTGAGAAGTGGATGTCTTTGGATATTGAAGTTTTACTACACAGATTTGGCAACGAACGTAGTTTCGGTTTACATATGGATATTGATTTGAACGAGAGTTTGGGAGAGTAGTGCAGTACTGGCCACTCTAAGTTTTTGTACTATAACTTGGGCTAATGGTAAAAATGAA
>NW_017100179.1:0-5811 GCF_001263275.1 Habropoda laboriosa
AATCAAAGGCTGGGAGGACTGAAATGGGTCACTAAGGGTATCTCAAAGGTTACGAATGGTGAGACGTATGAATTATTTATCTGGTCAATCTAATTTATATTCTGTTTCAGTGTTCCAGCGAAATTTTGTTAAATTGTAATAAATTCGCGGTTTTGCTTACTAAATAAAATGAAAATAAATTGCCTGGGCGTTCTTGATCGTAGAGATCAGTTCTGAAAGCCTATTGTTGCCAATTCGGACGAGATAAAAAGTACCGAGAGTACTGATAAGGTTCAGGGTAGGAATAACATCTATTTAACAATGTCCACCTGTGTGGTCTGCGTTTAGGGAGTTGTACGTTTTTTCGATGATATAGGTAACTGTGTCAAACAATTGTCACTGCTAATTATTATTCCACAATAGCCCATCGATCTATTCCAATTTATAATAAAGCTTCTACAGTTTCCACCAACTATTTCGAATTTTAGTTCAATTAGAAAATCAGGAACTATACCAATCCTCGACGTCCTTTGTCGAATACATATTCAGTAAGAAATTATGGAATATCCAAGTAAATCAATAGGATTCTTGACGTAATGACGAATCTTGTTAGTGGTGAATCTTAGGCAATTCGCGTCATTTCTTAAAAATTCTCCTTTTCCAAAATTAAACTAGCAAGTAAGCGAAGTTCTAAGTTAAGAACCGTGTGTGTGAGTTTTAATTTTAAGGATTGTAGTTGATAAGGTAAAATAAATTAGCCTAAGAAAATAAAAAATAATTCTATTCATCCGCCGATGGACGTCGTGGGATGCGTGCGTTTTACTTTTAAGTAGTCCATAAAATAAAATAAGTAACTATAAGATAGAAAAATTGTATCGAGTACAATGTGCGCGCTCTCTTACAGTGATACGCGTTTCTCATTCGTAGCTAATTACTAAAAATGCTTTCTACATTTTGCTATCGTCGATTCGAAACATAGAACATTAAATTCTCGATCACTCAGTTCCTGCGAGTTTATTCGCGACTTAATCACTCGCGAGTAGCGCGCGATACTCGCGAGTAAATTCGTCGTGTATGCTCGCTGGTTCTTTAGAATGATAGCGAATTTCTCGTTGCGCTCTGAATTCAATCTGACCGCGATTTATAATTTTTTGAAACCCTATCAAAGGAGAGCATTGAATTTTTCCAATCTTTAAATTAACTATGACAAAATGATTAGCGTTGCAATTTCAAATAAAATATAAGACACTCCTTAAAAATTTATGTTAAGAACACGAATTTTTGATAAAGTGTCTTATCTCCTTTGCTACGAATGAGAATCGCGTATCTCTGAAGATAGAGAGCTGCCAGTAGGGCATGTGTTTTTGTCGGGTCCCTTGCGTAGTCACCTCCTCGTGGTGGGACCTGGTAATTGGTATCCTTTTCCAAAGAAAATTCTCACTTTTGCAAAAGGATACCAAGCTAAGAACTACGCGTACCCGTGTACACTCTGATTCTCACACACAGTTGAAAGTTTTAAGGTTAAGTAGTTCGTAAGATTAGGTAAGTTAATTCTAAGATAGAAAATTGAACACTATGTGCGCGTTTCTTAATTAAATACCTTGAAAAATTATTCAGATTCTATGGCAGATATGAAAGTTCCATTTAACATCAAATTTTATCATCGATCTGTCAATAGCAAATTAGCAATCAATTGCCTACGAAACGCAAAGAAGAATTTCTTCAATTTTCTGACATAAAATTTCACAAGAAGTAGCAGTAAAGGAAGATTAAATAAGAAATGCAATTCTATGACAAATTTTTCCCAAACAGTGTTTTTAATATGTTACACAATAAAAAGTTACGTTACGTGGTAAGATACTGTATCTCATCTTATATATTTTACTTTTCAAACATGTGTATCAGACTTTTCTGCGATTTTTCGCTTCGTAAGTTCGATTAGATATCAAAATTTACATATTCGAGCATATTAACAAGGGAATTGACAGAATCCTGAGAAGATAAGGACCAGAAATTTCAGTAAAAATCACACGAAGTATGTCTTATTGTCAGCTTTGACTTAATCCTAATCCAGAAATGTAAAATACTGCATACCGATCTCTGACAAGGGAAGATCCCAAGGTGTAACTTTCAAATTTTAACGAATTTCGGCACAATGATAGATCTTGAAAAACTGTCATCTGTTGAGTGTTCTTTTTTTAAATTAATTCTTTAATTTACGACCATAGGAAATGAGTGATAGAAGTAAAAGTTTCCTTTTCTAACTCGAATTTACTTTTATTACCACGTCGTGGAAAGAACGTCTTTTCTATACGAATAGCTCTTAGGAACTGTCCTCTGGACACCCGAAAAGTGGGGTCCGCTTATACCTACGAACTGTTTATGCTATTCTATTGCAGTTTAGAGTGTCTTGACTCTAAGACACATCTGGCGGTGTCTTTCTTTAGAAAAACAAACCTTGAGACACTTTTCTTCTCAGGCGATACATTTTATTTAGCGTCTTTATAAATAAACCAACAACGACCTCGCCGTGTCGCTTCCACCAACTATACATCCAGCTACTCTTCGAATTCACCTAGGATCGGTGGAAAAAATTTAGGTCGGCGGTTCATTAAATGGAATACCGTATTTGCACGGAACAAAAGTGACGGCTGGAATAGCTTAACTTTCGAGCCATCTGCTTGTTTTAATTCAATTTATCCTAGTCAACCGAGATCTACCAGCGTATTGACGCTAACGGTGGAAACTTTGTCACCATAGATACGCCAATTAACACATCGAACGGCGTTTCAATTAATCCACCAAATCACATCTGTCAACGAACAGATGAACGTTTCGGCGCTTTTTCTATTCGAGTTGTCAAAATGAACGGTGTAACCTAAATCGAACAATTACACGCGCGATATTTGTCGCGATATTCCATCATTGTCGGAAGAATGTCCGAATTAATTGGACATTGTAAAAAATGACAAAACTGCTTTTTCTCAGATACTTACATTGTTCCACGAAATTGATCGTTTTCACGGCGATCGAATTTTTCCACACGATCTACTATTGCATTCTTCGAAGGATATTCACGCAACTCAACGGAGAGAGATCGTTGCAATGGGTAACGTCGTTTCCTCTCGCGACTCTAACGCAATTAGACTTCATTCATGTCCTCCAACGTGCACGCGGTCCTATTGATTTTCCTCTTTCCTTTTCAGACGCAACGTTTTCTAATCCGAAAGCTTGCCATCTAAAAAAATAAAAAAAAAAAACTCGCTCTTAGACTGAATAAGGACAAAAACGAAGAAACGTAATGCTATTATATCGGTAGGAAGAGGTGTGAAAGAGGTAAAATGTCGAAATCCACGTAACAACAGAAATAAGAAAAAAAAAGTTAGAGTAATTTACCATGAATTTTAAGTTTCCGTTTTTAAAAAATCTTCTGTACATTGTTCTCCCTGTTAACCTTTTCGCTGCGGCAAATTTTACTAAATTTTCTTCGCGCGTGACAAATTTAAATGTTCCACAACGGTTGCAAAATTTTCTTTTTTTTTTAGATATACCATTTTAAAATTTGTTTCATGGAATACTCTTTGCGGTCGAACCCCGGGATATTCGGCGTTTTTACCTTCTAAACGCTCTGTGCACGCTCTTTGCATGCAGAAACGGGGGAAAAAATCATAATACGCACACAGCTTGAACAAACTCGTTTGAATAAAATTAAACGTTTTTTGCGGCAATAATCGACTGAGTACGCGCTATCAAAAAATAATTTCTACTATCATGCTTATGGAAAATACGAGCGCAAAGAGTTAGCGTGGAAGAGTGAGGATGAAGTTAAGGCTTAACACTTTAAGCGTTCGGCGTTTACATGTTTGTGCAGAAAAAAATATTATATCTGTTGAACAGCAAGTGGCTGAATATTAATATCATTAAAAATCGTCGCTGTGCCTGTAATAAGCACTACGTAAAATTTTTCAATAGAAATTTTCTCTTTTACATTTTATTTGATTTCGTAAAAGTGCATGTCTCTACAAAACTCGTAAATATTGCGGCGCTTTAAGTGTTAAACTAACATCGAAGTGCGCGGAAACGCTCCAAACAGCATAATTCTAAAAAATTTTCAAAGCGCCTACAGGCGCGAATAGCAGTGAAACGGTTAAAAAAAGAAACAAGGAAAAAACAGAATGTTCGAACGATATCGAGCGATGTGAAGTATCAGCGAAGCTATTTTAACTGTCGAACTACCGCATGTTTTACAGTTCATCCTCTACATTTTTATTCTTGGCACGTTGATTTTAATCCTCGACTCGTATGCTCTGGCAACGAAGGCTCCCTCACAATACAGCGAAGCTTTAGCATTTTGCCGGTTCAACCAGATACATCTGCCGAAACGCGCGATTGAAATTGCCGAGCTCCGCCACAATGGAACCGAGAGATACTTTTCACGGGGAACCTTGACCTACGGATCAAAGAAATACGCGATTCACTTTTTGCTAGACGGTGATACATCAACCAGCGACGAGGAAGTTTCGAAGAGATTTCTTCGGCCGCGATCATCCGGAGCGGAAGAACGCGAAAGAGGAAGAGATTTCGAGGATCGCACTGTATCCCGTACACTCGATCGAGAGATTCTTTCGTAAATGAGGAGAATATGCAAACGAATGCAAATCGGAGTAAGTTGAATGCCTCGGGACAACGGGGCGAGGGAAAATTTCGTGAATGACTGGGAGATAAAATGGAAATTCTAGAGACGCAGGAACAAGATCAGCGTTAAAGATGAAATTCGCGGGAATAGGATTCTCGATTAAAGGGAAGAAGAATGTGTGTAATCTCTTGGGACTCGGTTAAGCTGTATCAATTAAGAAACGAAATAAATATTACTGTTTAAGTGGCGAACGTAGCTTTCAACGTTGAACTCGGTTAAGCGATAATTGAAACGCATATTCTTGTTTCTTTGGTTTGGGCGTGTTAAGGTGGAATCTTTATCGTTGAGGATTTTTCAGAGTTAGCTTGTAATAATGTTACTTTGCAGCAACGACAATTGACAAAATATGATAAGTGAGTATAATAATAATTTTGACGATTGACAAAATATGACGAGTGAATATAATAATAATTTTTTCATTTTGTTCGTGTTAATGTGGAATCTTTATCGTTGAGGATTTTTCAGAGTTAGCTTGTAATAATGTTACTTTGCAGCAACGACAATTGACAAAATATGATAAGTGAGTATAATAATAATTTTGAAAATTATATATAATAATAATTCGTCGCAACTTCTATTGTAAGACAACTTTTACACAACTATAAAACGACTCCGACAACTCTAAGACACCTCAGACAACTTTTAAACATTTCATACAACACTCTCTGTAACACTCCATCTCTAAACTGACAGCAGCATCTCCCAAGACACTCTGCCGTCTCCGTACAGGGTGGGACAATAATTTTGTCCACCTTAAATATTTCCCTTATTTATACTAATATAAAAAGAATGTACAAATAGTGTTGTGAATTTGTTTCACAAATTTCACCAAGAGAGTGTAATCAAACTTACTCTTCAAGGTCAAATATAGTATTAAAATAAGTTTTCTTACATCATAGGAAATATTCCAAGTGTCGACGAAAAGTTGCAATTTTTGTATCTCTGAATCACGTGCACATGTTTTATCGCCTTTGAAATTATCCCAGCACATTCAGCAGTAATCCGTTGTCTCATACAGGAGAAGTGAAAAGAAGAGTCTTCCTAGCGGGTAGGGGTGTGCTATATTATAACAATTTACGACATTGCGTGGAATATTGGTAGTCAGTATCAACTTATCGTCGAGCCAAATATCCTAG
>NW_017100179.1:5994-24977 GCF_001263275.1 Habropoda laboriosa
AGAGCTATTGTGTCGTGCGGGTCGCGTTTCGATTGATGAACTCTCGATTGCACAGTTATCCGCCAAATTAATATTAGCAAACTGATTTACGCGCGAACTAAAACGTCACAGTGTTTTGAAAACGTTTCAACGCATATTACAAGAATATGCAATTAAAAAGTAGAGTTCTCATTTAAAAATGCAAACGTCACTTTTGCAGAACTTCTCGAGATTGCTATACATGTAAAACATAAAAAATTGCAATATAGATAAAGTAAATATCTTTGAAGTAAATTTGAATATAAATATGTTTGAAATATTTTTCCGCATCGCTCATACTTTTCCAGATATTTACACGTTTCTAGATGAAACGGACACAGTACACAATATCAATTACAGTTTTTACTCTTAACTGCTTAAAAATTCTAATTCGATTAAGTTTTCTTATAATGTATCTCTCTCTCTCTCTCTCTCTCTCTCTCTCTCTCTCTCTCTCTCTCAAGCATCGAGAAGAAACGCAACCTCACCGATCCCAATAGAAACGTACACCGAAAAAGTCCCCCTATATTGTTTCCCACTTACGGTCGCCGTTAATAACGTGTTTTAGCATGATTTAAGAGCGCCCGTAGCAGCTAAGCACAAGGTTTTAATAACGACGTTGCTTCAGCTTTTAACGAGGTCACGCAGAAGTGGCCATTAGTTGAATCCTCCCTTTGGAACAATATCGGATGTTACGAAATTTTCGCGCAATCTTCTCAAAACAAAGTCGCCAAAACTATCTTTCTTACTCGCTTAAACTTCAGACGTTAAATGATCGAGCCCGTTAAATCTTCCAGCAACAATAATTTACCTCGAGAACGAAGAAGAAGAAGAAGAGTAGGAGGACGCAACAAATACAGTTGAACTTTCGAAGAGACAGAGAGAGGAGTCCAAGTTTTCGCATTAAGTCCAAATGAAAGCTCCATCACGGTTTACCATACTGTTGGTGGAAGTTCAATTTGTCACGAGGTTAAAATCTCGTTTCATATCACGCTATCTAGTTCGCCGCGCAAAATACACACAGAGAGAGAAACTGTGTCGCGATTCTCATCTCACGGCGGCAACCGTTCGCAATCGGTGAATAACGCGTCTTATCTGCTGGCTCGACAAAGGGTCTCTCCCTCGGTAATCAGGGAACGATGAAATCGTCGTTAAATATTTCCAACCGTCCTGTTCGCTCAGGGGTACGGACGATTTTATTGGTCGCGTTACGAGGCGTCGGGGTGAACAGCGGAGGGTTGGGTGCGTGGTAGATGGGCGCGTGGTGCTAAGGTGAGCAACTCGGGAGAAGTCACTTGTCCACGAACCAGTGCGCTTTTAAGTTCGTACCCCGCGTACCGGGGGCACCGGTATTCCTATCGCTGTTATCCAGTGACACAACTTCACGTTTCAGATGAATACGTGACAGTTTTTTCTTGTTCTTCTTCCAACGTCGATTTTGAATTTTTCGTCGATGATCGATGATCGAGGGATCTACAACAGATGAATAATTCGGTTGATTGACGAATTCTAATGGGGATTATTTTGTTGTAATAGTATAGATGTTACCGTAGAATATCAGATGGAGAGATAGGATTTTGTTTGACGAGGTGATCTATGGAAAGAAGAAAAGAAAAATGTACGTCGTCCCGCAAGTGAGAATCGATGTTTATCGTGTGATTTAGTAGAATAGAATGTACAGTGAAGAGGTGTTTCTTTCACGAATGATGAATGTGTCGGATGAGTATTCGTATTACGGGATCATCGAGGATTTATCGAGATATGTGGAGAGTATACGCGGTCCTAAGTATTATCCTTTGACGCTCCTTATTCCTGTTACACTCGCGTATCTTGTGATCTTTGTAACTGGCTGCGTTGGTAATATCATCACTTGCATCGTCATCTGGAAGAATCCTATTATGCATACTGGGACGAATTGCTACTTGTTTAATCTGGCCTTGTCCGATTTGCTGTTTTTGGTACTGGGTAAGTTCTTCAATGTTGTTTCGTTAGATTTTAGTCTGTCTGTTGTGCGAAGTGGATGGAAATTTTGTAAACGAAACTTTCGAACTCTGTCTTGACGCTGAAAGTTGGAAAAATTTGATAAGGAAACGGTAAATTTGAAAATGAAAGAATTCACGGGTAATTTGTGGCAATGTTGTTTCATTAGTAAAATAAAGGAAAATTTGAAACTTCGTAATGTTAAAATATTAAAAAATTTCTCCACCTTTGACGATAATTTTACGACAAATAAATGAAGAAATTCACGGGTAATTTATGGCAAAGTTGCCTCGTTAGTGAAATAAACGAAAATTAAGCGAAAAACAAATTCGAAATTTCATAACGTTAAAAGACTAAAACAGTTCTCCACCTTTCACGATAATTCTGCGATAAACAAAACGAAGGAATACGTGGGTAATTTGTGCCAAAGTTGTCTCATTAGTGAAATAAACGAAAATTAAGCGAAAAACAAATTCGAAACTTCATAACGGATATAACGCTCGCGAGTTTTCAATTTCTATATTTGCACGGTACACACACACACACGAGAGAGAGAGAGAGAGAGGAATACGTGGGTAATTTGTGCCAAAGTTGTCTCATTAGTGAAATAAACGAAAATTAAGCGAAAAACAAATTCGAAACTTCATAACGGATATAACGCTCGCGAGTTTTCAATTTCTATATTTGCACGGTACACGAGAGAGAGAGAGAGAGAGAGAGAGAGAAACGCGTGTGTGTTATTTGGAACTGGCAAGACTGTAATAATTTCACATGGTATCGATAATGTTCAGTTGTGCACCGTCACGCAGCCGAAATTATGGCTGCGATAAGAAAACGGAAATAACGAAAATATCGCGGTGAAATTTCGATTTACGTTCAAAGCGTTCGTTACCAATTGTTCCCCGATCTACGGGGTTTATGAATATACCGTTTTGTGGACACGGGGACTCCCGATCGATTGATAAATCCGTTTAATTTCGATACTTTATGCAGAGTTATCGGTCGGCGAGCTAATATTTGCAGGGTCGTCACGTATCAAACGTTAATTGTTCGCTAATGGGCTCTCCCTCCGATCTTCCTACGGAGTAACGAAGGGTTTCGCGTTACTCGTTACGATTTCATTTGTATCAGGTGGTGGATCCGTGATTCGGTTGAATGGGATTTGTTTGCATCGTAAGCAGCCTCGCGGTTCATTTCCATCCAGCTGATTCTACTCTTTGTATATCGAGCTTGTTATTTTGTAACATCTTCTTTTTTCTTTTTTCTTTCTTCTCTCTTCTCGTTCTTTACAACCACCTATTAATTTTCGTTCAACCGACGTGGCAATTTAATTCGAATTTTATCGGTAACAGCACTTCTCGACGGGATACGAAAGTAGCTCGATATATAAGATGGAATCTGAAAAAAAAGAAAAGAGAAAAAATGTGAAAGACCGTCAGTTGCGTTTGAAAAATGTATCACGTCGCAATTACCCCACGTTTCCTTCCACCTTCTACGGTTTGCATTATTGAGTCAACCACTCAGGCATACATTTTCTGGTCTTCGTCCGTGTTACACAAGTCGCGATTATTTCTGAATAGCTCGATCGGAAAGCGAAAGGAAATTGAACGAATAAATTCCAATAGAAACGATATTTACTTCAATCGACGCGATTGATACTGTTGAAACAGTTTTGTCTTAGCGAGATGTAGCGTCGACGCGGAAGTAAAGACAGAGCAAATGAAGAGAAGAACGGTGACACAGTTTACAGAGACGACGACAGTGTTCTAATTGTTTTTCCAGGTTTACCCTTCGAATTGAGCGTATTTTGGCAACCGTATCCTTGGATATGGGGTTTGGCTATATGCAAAGTAAGAGCGTACTTCTCTGAAACGTGAGTCGACGTAACATAGGATAAACGAATGCGTATTAATACGAGAATTACATTAGGTTGTTCCATAAATTCCTGCGGTGTTTACCAATGTTAATATTTCAGTGTTCTTTTTGCAACTTCTGTTTCGTAGCTTGAAAAAAAAAAATGAGAATCAAAATTCCAGTCATGTTCACAGTTCTACGTTGTTATGAGGGAATTTTGAGAGAGCGAAATGATGGTAGTCCGTCGGGGTGAGGTCCAGTGAGTAGAGTGGATGCTGGAGGAGTTTCTGTAAAAGGTTTTCCAGAGAGATTTTGTCAAATTTTTAGTCAAATATGCGGGAGATCTTCATATTTCTTCACCTGACACTTCATATTTTCCACATTTCCTGACATTCCATTTTCAACCCTTTCGCTGCTATTGACGCCTATAGACACTTTGAAAATATGTTCGCATTGTGCTGTTGAAACGTTTTGGAGCACTTGCAACTTAATTTATTTGGAGCAATTTTAAAAAGGTGCGAGGAGAACGAAAGATTTTGCGACTGTGGTTGAATATCTACCGTCTGCCACGCGCGGTACGCATTATCATTAGCGTAGAACGAAATAATTGACATTAATATAAAAGAAGAAAAGAGAATCCATCGAATGACGCATATCGCAATTTCATTCAATACGAAATGAAAACTGCAGGAACTCATGGATCAATCTAATAGTAGAGGAGAAGGTCTAAATATGGGCTACCATTTTTATTTCAGGATTTATTGTCAAACCTGTGGATGAGTTTTAAGATACAACACTGTAATATATGTATGTACATTTAGACCTACAAAACTGAAATTAAAAAGAAGCTTACAATGTCAGCAATGTAATACTCTTAGTCAATTAACTCTTAGTTTAATAGATTATCGCTGAAACAATAAAACGAACTTACCTAAAAAATCTTTTGAAATAGCGAAATAAAAGAAATGACACGTTTTGCAACAGAACACGTAAACAAAATAAACGCAGGTCACTATCTCCTCCGCAACACTTATTTTCTTCATAACTCGTAGTTTCGTCCTACTTTCAACAGAATTAAGCACTAAAAAAATTCAATACTTCAACTAGCCCATATTTAGACCTTCTCCTCTACAGATAGTAGAAAAATAATTGTAACTTCGTACGAATCACATCAATCAATTTCCCTTTTTTTAAAGGTCCTCTTACGTATCGGTACTAACTATACTGGCGTTCTCGATAGAAAGATATATGGCGATCTATCATCCGCTTCGTCACTACGGGAGTGGTCTGAAGCGTTCTATATGGTTCATATGTGTTTCATGGCTGATTGCTTTCATGTTTGCTGTGCCCTTTGCCGTGTACATCAATATCAATTATGTTGTAGATCCAAAAAGTGAGTGTCCTGTGAAAAACTTTTGCGCAATCCCTGCATAATTTGATTTTTCAATTTATCCCGGAAGATAATTAAAGAGAATCAACCCTTGTCTGTGACTCTTACGCAATGAAAGTTCACTATGACGGCTCGTAGTGTACCCGTGCAGGGCTGGAAAAGTTACATATCCCATTAAAAGTTAAACAATTAACACCAGGAGTTAAACTGGATTTTACAGCTAATGCGTATCGATCTTTGCATTCGAATTACGCGTCGTATTATATCAATTTTCCCAGTGTACGTATTAAGTTGACACGAATCGTATTAGGCTCAAATGTTGAAACGTTTATCATTGGGTAAATTGAATCGATAATGCGTCGACGTTAGCTTGGAAAATTCGGGATTGAACAAACGTGAAACAGGAAATTACCATTCCTGAACTTATCGTGTTCACTTTGAACGCGTGGAGACACTTAAGTTTTCGCTAGTTTTATAACACGCTAGATCATTACACTACGTTTTGCCTCTTCTCTATTTTTCATTTAACCTTTTAACTAGAGAAGACGAGTTAACTCGTCGTTGATTCGTCGATATTTAGAACACGATAGTTTACTTATCGAAGGAAATTCTGCCCGTGTTAAATATAAAATACGTCGTATTCATATTTGCAATAAGAAAAATGAAATAATTACAATTTACATCGACAATTTGTATCGATTTTTAATTATAAACTAGAGAGATTCAATATCTGTTCGAGAAGCGAACTCTCGGTTAACAGGTTAAACAATTGCTTCTTCTTCCTCGTTAAAACAGTTTGTCTCGCTTTCTCCTTTATTTTCAGACTCGACACGATACTTAGAGGAGTCCGCGATATGCACGATGGAATTCAAAAGCATGCCTGACTTTCCTCTCTGTCAGCTCAGCTGTATTCTCTTCTTCTTCATACCGATGGTGTTTATCGCGGTCCTTTATGTACGTATAGGATTGAGAATACAAAGCGGCAGCCTCTCGCAGAACGTCGAGGGATCTGTACACGGCGAGACCAGGCAGGCTCAGTCACGGAAAACCATCACACGGATGCTGAGTAAATGTTCAACTTTAAAATAAATCTCACTGCGTGTCCTTTGTTCCCAACTAAATTTCACAACGTATTCCTTGCAAATATATTAATCAGCACCGTAATGCTCTAACGAGGGAAGCTTCAACTTATGGTCCTCCGCGATTTCAACGAAAGTTGGCGAGGTGATGAATCCGTATCTGCAATAAAACGTATAGTCAGTGGAAGGAATATAGCGAGGTCGTAATGTAGGGTGAGAGATGAACGTGTTTGGATCGAGTGACAGTTTGTTCGAATGGAGAATGCATGCGAGATGAGACTGAATATATAGGGCGAGATAATACTTTGACCAAAAATCGACACGTGGCGAGAGTGTGTGAATGCGTGTACGAATCTGTGATCGAGAGTGACTGTGTGTAAGGAAATATGAAAGACTAAATTAAGAAACGGTGCGTTAGAAGAGACTGACCTCCTGTTTATCAGTCAAAAAACCTACATATTCTTTTAAATGGTAACCTTATTGCATTCCTACTCTATTCTCCAGCTCATATTATTAATGTTTACGCTTATGTTAACTTCTAATCTGTTTTTACTACTAATACAGGATCGTCCTCTACGTTAGAAATTTTTTGAAGATTTTTATTCTGCTATCACTTATGCAATTAACAAACATTAATATAAATAGAGTTATATTGGTAAATTGGCCTGGAGCAAACAGGCACAATTCTTACTAAGGCAAAAATAAATTAAAAAAAAAAAGAAATGGCGCATTACAAGAGCTAACGTCAAAGACGAAGCGCGATCTTTGTATATTAGAATTGTGAGATTATCGATGGATCCGTGATCGAGATCTCGGAGAGTGTATTTTTTCTAACGAAATATTTATTAAAATTCCTATCAACAGTAGTACATTACTGTGAGTTTTCTCCACGCAAATACACTCTGTTCGATATCTCTTTCTACGCTGTCGTACATTTTGCGTGCTTTCTCCTTCTCTTCTGAAACTACTTCTTTTCCTCGCCGCGGAAAAAGGGCCTGGTTCGCGTCGAATCAATAGACGTGGGCGAAATATTCACAATCCTGCGGAATAAAACAAACTAGTCATATTGGTGAAAAATCCGAGAAGATAAGGCCGTACGAAGTATGCCTTAGCTTTGATTCAATCTTAATCGGAAAATGTAAAATACCGTATGGGTCGTTTCACGCCTAATCGATCACTTTTTGACGTCGACATCAGGGATTTTGTTCTAAGTTAAGTATTTTGGTTAAGTCATCATTTAGCTGGCTTCGAATTTCTTCAAAAAATGCGGACCTTTGAATTTAGCAATTTTTGCCCATTTTTATGAAAAGGGGCTGTGCTTATCAATTTTTATCTCTGAAATTATCGGTCCAATTGAGCTCATCTTTTTTGTTTCAATCTAGAAAGATAACCGTATTGTAATAATATTTTTGTTATTTGAAACATTGATTTTACAATACTGAAAATTAAAAATAAATTTTTAGCTTGTAAAATTTCTCTGAGGTTTTCAAATTTTTTAAAAAGATATGCTCACATTCCTTGAAATTCTACCTACAAAATGAGCCTTTTTACAGGATGAAGTCTTTAAAATTAGCGTCACAAGAAGCTAAATAAGGACTGGAATAGATGTAAAGTTTGGAAAAATTACATAGTTCGATATATTCCGATAGTGGAACGCTACATTCAACTGTAGCTACTTTTCTCACAACTAGCTGATTACTAGCTATTAAATAAACCTGTTACCCCGTCAAATTTCATTGAAATCATTGAGGGCCAAATCTGGTTTTCCTCCTAAGTACGGGAAAGTGAACTGATTTAGCCGACGACAGGCGTTTATCCGTATTATATACGGTGTATTATCAGGGAACGTGTTCAGAAATTGACGAGAAAGCGAACGTTTGGACGTGGATGTGAAAGATCCTTGTCTACGAGAGGCCATCACGCTGCGAGGACAATTTTCCACCATGTCGATAATACGTGACAACCGAATACAATCTTCCTAAAAAAATTGAAATCGTCGATTATTCCATTCGTTATACAATTCGTCCGTCGAAAAATATGAATTCTACACGCGTAGTCGATTATTCAATTCGTTACCAATTCGTCTGTCGCAAACTATAAATTCCGTACGCGTAGTCGAGCCAATGTTTGCTTATGCAAAAGTGGCACATAAAATTCAACACGTTGTTTATTCAATTTAAAGCTATAATTTTAAAAAGAGAAAAAACATAGTCGCATGAAATAGGTTAGGAACGTGGTCGTCACGCGTGACGGATGACAGTATAAAGGTAACGTGAAAAGAAATCGCTGCGATTATGGTTTTACAGGTGCTGTGGTGATCACATTTTTTATCTGTTGGGCGCCGTTTCACGTTCAACGTTTGTTATCGGTGTACGAGGTCCCAATACCCGAAGACATAAACCAAGAATGGCTGTTTGCTCTCACCGGTTGCTTTTACTACTTCAGCACCACCATCAATCCTATCCTGTATAATGTGATGAGCGAAAAATATCGGAACGCTTTCAAGGAGATGTGTCGATGCTCTCCTAGCAATCGATCTATTAGCAGAGTTGGCTTGAGCAGCGTGAGAGGTTCTAGTACGGTGTGTGTTGCTGGGCCTAGCAGAGGATCTCAGGTGTTCCGCGCCAGAGGCGTAAATTATCAGCGCAGCATGAAGTGAGCTAAAATTGATGTGCCTTTAGTCAAAAACATCCTTCGAAATCCTGATTTGACTGCTTTATTAATTTATCAATATCACTTTATTCTCAAAAATTCTAACCTGTCGATGTTAGCATAGGTAGCAATTATACCGATGCAATTCGTTGTTTTCTTTTTTCACCGACACAGGTACAGCGCCGCGCGCCGCGAGGAACACGATTCACGTGCAGCAGCTCAATTACAACCAGACGACGGAGACGAGAGAGAAAAACCATGTGACGCTTCTACGGACAATTCGATGGATAAAAATGTAGACGAAATCGTGGTAGAGCCGTTTTTACAGGAGCTAAAGAAATCGTCGTTCCTCGTACACGCGAAAAATGGACGCCTTAGGTACCAAGTGTCCGACAAGGAGGACACATCGTCGAACGAGACAAACATCTGATCATCGGATCGTGAAAGAAAGGTATAACCGGTGGAAGAAATATAGCGAGCTCGTAAAATCGGTCAAGAACCTAACCATGTTTCGAGTGCTTTCAACAAAGGAATTGAGAGAAATACAAGAAGACTATTCCACTTGGTCTCGATGTATTCTATGCGCTCTCTTCGTCACGCTATATTATCCCATTTGAAACGTGATCGTTTCGACCAATAACAAAAATCCGAGTGCCCTGTTTTTATGATTGTGATCCTATTACTCAGATCCGCATTCCTTCTGCTAGCATTCTTTCCAGCTCTGCCAAGTATATACGTTGGAATAAAGAAAAAAACTTTAAATATTAAAAATGCTAATGAATATCGTTAGTTATCGGTTGTCTTTTCCTTTATTGCACCAACCCTAAAACACAATGCCGTATGCGATCTTAGCCGAGGCTAGATCAAATTGTGTCGCCACCTGATGCTTTAATTTATCACCTCGCTGTATTTCTTTCGCCAACCTAACCTATCGGGAAAAAAATGTATGATATTTTTGTGAGCGACGAAGCTTAACAATTTCACGTATTATCGTGATAGTGATGTACACTGTAAACCGTTAAGATACTGGTTTTCCCTTAAAAGCGAAACTGGCCTCTAATCCCTGACTTATCTTGTTAACGTGTCTGGAAGTTTCTGGGCCGCTTGAGACCCGACGGAAAACTCGATATTACGCGTTTGCCAGAAATCGATCGAGGATACTCTTCTATGCTCGAATTTCCCGCGGTGAAATTTGTGATATGATCGAGGTAGTTTGAGCTCCCTTCCGCAGAATCTATTCCCTACAATATTTACAGCATGATGATTGAAATTTTTTTTATTAAAATTGAATTTTCAGCACAAGTAACCATTTGGAGAATCGTTGTTCTCTGACAATAGGAGGGGAACTCTGTGGATTTATTTAACACGATATCGGTGTGATTTCGGTGACACTGTAATTATTTTGTTGAATTTTTGCGCTATCACGTATCAACGATATCCACAAGGGATAAATTCTATCTCGAACGATGAAACGCAACGTTATCGGGTGCATTGGACTATGAATTTATTAAACGTGCAAACATAATTCATTAAATTGTAACAGGTATATTACCATATTAAATGTCGCTTTATATTACGACTAATAGTTTCGAATCCCTCTCGATTCAAATCCCTCCTGCATTTCCATGTAATTCCGCTTTATATTATTGCACGAGAGATATAACGGTGGTGCTCCTTATTCGAGGAGTTTCGTAAATTGATGGAAAATGTCTGTTTATTCTAAGCTCTATATCGAGAATCTGATTATGTTTGTTTCTTATGATACTGCGCTCCCTTAAAAAATTTTCAAACATGGCGAACATGGAAAATCTTCTCGAACGAACTCAGGGAAGAAGATAAAACGAGAGAAACGGAGAAATTTTCATCGGTAGTTTCTCGTTACAGCGTTCTCGATGGAGAATATACGATCAGGAAGGCTGTTCAGTGCGAAGCTCTTGCAACTTTGTTGTTAACCTTTCCAGGATCAGCGAGTCTTATAATGGAATGGCAAGAGAAAGTTTCATCTTGATGAAAATCTTCGGAAAATATTTGACATGCTCCGGGTATAAATATACAACGTCGAGATCAATCTTCTGTAATTGACTATTGGCAAACGAAAGAGAAAGAAAATACTCGTTTTAAAAGTATGGAAAATCTATTCATTCTTAATTTCCAATCGTTTACACCCTTTGTTGAATGAAGTCGATAAACAACCTCTCTCTCTCTCTCGTTACGGACTTGTCGTCAGAGCAATTATATTAGCTGTTGATGAAAATCAAGTTTAACGAGCTTTCTTCATTACTTATTAATAGTTATTAGAAGTATCGATCTTTCCTTATTCCCCCGACGAATTCTCTTTGAGATTGAGTAACTATGTATATTGTTCCACACACTAAATTGTCGAAACTTCCAAGATGTCTTGTAACGAGGTTCGCGATATCTTAAGTTTAAAGGCGATGCTTTCGAACTTAGGCAACTACCTAATTTAGTTTCGTTTTAACAACATGTTCGAGATCGATCTTTATTAGGATTAACGATTTTGCGCTAATTTCAAGCATCAGCAGCTATAATGAAAAATGATCAATCGAGTCGAATTATTTAGGTTAGGATCGTTCAGGAAATTGCTCTAATGTGAAGTTGTCAGACAAACGGGAGCATGGAGCGACATTGTAGCAGTAGACTACGCCTACTTGAACAACGATTCTGTGGCGAGGCATTGTATGAACGTAGTAGTGATTGCCCGGCCTAAGAGTGAGAACTATGCTTCGAAGATAGGCACGTGTCGAAAGAAATAACCCATGCTACGAAACACTTCATGACATACCAACAAATGTCTACCTACGAGCTTATACTCCCACCACTATCGTTGTTCCCCATTCCATTTACAATTGTCGACGTCGTTTGCTCTAACCTCGGCTCTCGGTTCTACTCGAAGCAAAAAAGAGCGTTTTTGCTCTCGAAACGGTTGGCTGAGCGACCCTGACTTAGGTAAAAGTTTCAAATGATCAAGATGTGTTGCTATATCTACCAGTCGTTCCAGTTTCATCAAGATTTCTATCGTGGGTAATCACGTCTTTTATCGTGGCAAGTGTACCATTAGTAGCGTGATTTAAGGCCGTTAAATCAAATCTCAAAGAAGTGACGTTTCTTGACCAAATCGTTCACTTTAATGTTACGATGATAAATTGCAAGTTCTTTAGAGAACTCTATCTTCATCGAAAGGATCTGTTTTAGAAATTGTCGTGAATTATGTTTCTTCTTGAAACATTTTCACGTATTCATCAAACGTTCTACATCTATTTGGTCTTTATACATATCGTAGAACTAAGTACGTAATATTTATTCGTTGCGCGTGCGGTGGTAATACTAAGTTTCTGAACTGGATAATGTCATATCCTGACCTAGCTACTTCTTCGACAAAATCTTTGCACCTACATAAATGGATATTGATCACGCGCTTGTTACAACTTTATAAGAGTCTTCTGTTATTGTCAGATGTGATAAATTGACGGAGGAAATTTAATTTTCGCATTGGAAGAAGTTATGGCTTCTTATTAGTTGCTTTTGAGGTATCCTTAGAAGTGTTTAATACATTTCCATTTCTGTTCGAAAGTTTTACTGCATGTTTGACTATTAATATGGTTTAGTTTAGAAAGTAAGAGAAATTAGGTGATTGTTGCAATTGAAAGCATTGTTGTTGATTCGTAAATGGTTCTGGAAAAACATGTTTTTCTCCCTCGATATATGTCTGCTGTTTCTTCTCTTGAAGCGTTCGAAAATATATTTACATATGCTGTAGCAGACAGCAGTAATTGTTAGCTCGTTTTTAAAATTTCCATGATTTTTTAAGTTATTTTTTAAATGAGATATATTTCAATCAAGTTTTCAGTCTTTATGTCGATAAATTTTTATAGAAAACTTTTGAAAAATACTATCGATTTTTCATTCGACACCGGGTAAAGGTTCCTACTATATCTGCAGTAAATAACTTACCATATGTGGTAACTTATCGACATTTTAATATTATTGATTAAGTTAGGAATGAAATGCTAGTTATTTGTCTGCCAATAGTTGGTTGCAATCATGCAAAGCTTTAACGGCCTGAACGTTCGAACCGTTACAGCCTTATAACTTTTGATTTGAAAATCAATGTACAATAATTTGTGCAAAATAATGTATTGACATGTGGTTTTTCATTTTGCAGTATTTAAACTTAAATACTTGTTCTTTAATTCCCATTAAATCTATGTGATAAGTTTGTTCCAAATTGTATTGTTTGCTTTTGTTTACACTCTTGCCCTTCATGTGTACAAAGGTGTATTTTAAACAGATTGTGAAAATAAAATAAAATATGCACTAAATATTTTTTTAAAACGCTACTGTTTTAATAACTAATGACATTTTTGTCATTTATTTACGGGCATGATGTATGTATAAAATTGCTTGTTTTAAGATTGCTTATTATTACAGTAAGTAAATTTATATATTTTTTCGTAACGCTAAATCTTTTTTTTGTAACGCTGTATTAATCCTTACAGAGAATTAATTATTTTGTTTAATAGAATGCAAAGCAGAAGATAAAAATTTATTGAGCATTGTAATATAGAAATTCATTGTGACAAAAGTATGGAAGAATCTGCTGGTAGTTCACAGAACATTTGTTTAAAATTATCACCATATTCCAATATATCTAATACTCTGTATACAAGTGATGATGGTGATATAATAATAATAAGTGACTCCAGTTCTAAATCAACTTCTAGTAATTCTAAATATGCTTCAAAATCAAAGTCAATATCAAACAAATATCCTGTAAGAAGTAATGAGATTTATATTTTGGATTCTTCAGACAGTGATTCTACAAATAGTAAAAATGAAAAAAGATACTTGGAAACATGGAAGAAGCATAAGAAATTTGATTTTATTAAACACCTACCAGAAAGAAAAGGTCTTGTAAAAAAAAAGAATGTATTATATACAAGTGATGAATCTTCAACTAATAGTAGTGAATACAGTAAAAAATACATTACACATTCTGACAAAACTAGTAACAGTTATATGAGTTCAACTATAAAAAATAATGTTAGAAATATATCAAATGTAAATATTCAATCTGACAGTACTGTAAATAAAAGAAATGTATTATTGGATAATGCTTCTGGTAATAGCAGTACTAGCTCTAAGAGTTTTAAAAACACTGTTCAATCAACTAAAACTTTGACTCCTATTAAAAAGACTGACAATAGTTTGAAGAAAAACTTTTCACGAAAAGATGTTAAAAATATTATGAAAAATATAAAATCTACAAAACTAATATATGAGTCACCAAAACTTCAGAAACAAAATAATGCAGAACAGGATAAAGAGACAGATGAGGATAATATCCACCCAGCTATTTCACCTGAAAATTATTTAAGAACAAACAATATAGTTATTGACGAAACTCAAGTAGATTCTGAAAGTGATGTTATTTCTGACTCTCAAGTAAATGTAACAAATCATTATAAATCTCATGTTAATAAATTTTTGGATACACTAAATGTGGAAAAAGAAGCAGGCACAACATGCCATGAATATGAACTATCAGAGCGAAAAAGGAAGCAGATTTCACAATGGATTATGGCAAATTCACCTGACTCACAAAGTAATAGTTCATTTAGTGTTGTGCCTTCTAGTAATAAAGATGATGTAAGTTCTGGAAACAGTAGCTTAGAAAGATTAGAGATGAATTATGAAACTCCAAATAATAGGGGAAGAATACGTCAACAACCTGTAGATGAAAAGGAAATTACTGATTCAGATTATAATAAAACGCCTCACACTGTTATATCGCGTCAAACTAGAATAGATGAGTATGTCCAGCAATCAAAAAATAATGCTCCTGAACTCTGCACATCAAAAAAAAGTCACACTAGCAATAGTGCACTTTCAACTTCAACAAAAAATCTAGGAACAAATACACCACAAAAAGTAGATATTATGGATTGTCTAGATATATTAGAGAAGTTGTATGGCAAATCTTGGCGTGACAAAGCTGATATATTGTTTCCACAATCTGAACCACGTAAACAAGTGGTTCCTACAAAAAATAGGGCTGTTCAGACTGAAAGGTAAATTATAAATACTATATTATAATTACATTAATACTTATCTAACAATTACAATTAATAAGTCCATCATTACAGAAAAAAAGTAAACAAGAAACAAGAAAGATTGTATATAACGGATTCAGATGATGATTCTAATACATGTAAGTAACTACATTATGAACTATTATACATATTTACTTTAAAAAGATGACACTAATTCTTTTAAATATTATTTAGCTTTAAAGAATCCGAAATTACAAACTCCATCAATAAAGAAAAGTGTTAGAAAAAAAACTAAACCAAGAGATAGTTTTATTAATGATGTATCATCATCAGAAAGTGGGCTTGAAAGTTTGTACTACACTGCATTGACAAATCCAAGATCATCAACAACTAGCACACAGTCAAAACCAAAAATTCCACCAATTACACAAAAGTAATAAATATATGTTTAAAATAATGAAAATCATAAAAGACTTTTTAATAATCGTTACAATCTGTTCTTTAGAGTTATTGCAATATGTGACACAGACAGTGAAGATGAAAATAATAAAAATACGAACAATCAAATACCTGGCATAAGAAGAAGAAAATTGTCATTTAGTAATGATGAAAGCAATGATTCTGGTACCAGTGAATTTGATCCTGGTGATCATGTACCACCAAAATCTATAGTTAGAAAAGGTAATAATTGAGTTTTTCTAGAACTTCTACCGTGAGAAGCTATAAATTTCTTATTTATATTGGAAATCATTTGTAATTTATGAGGAGCACTGCTCTTGGCTTGATACTTTCGCACGCCTCTGTATATAACATGTTAATCATAAAGAATATGTTTCTGTAGATACCATAAGAACTCCGCGGCAAACGTTTAAATTAAATGCTCCAAGTAAATCTAACAATCGAAAACATGAAAAATTTAACAGCTTCTTGGCATCTTTGTCTGAAAGTGTTCCCATTGATAGTGCACATCCAGATGCTAAGAAATATAGATTGAATTTTAAAAATAATAAAGACGATTTATGTAGTAGCTTATATAAGCTATACAATGAAAAGGTATTTGATAACGAACTGCCTAAAGATCTGTTAATAGAGTGGAATATTCGTATGAGAGGAACTGCTGGTTATTGCTACAATAAGAAATCAGTGAAAACACTTGGTGGTATTGTAAAATCTTCACGAATAGTCTTAGCAACAAAGGTATGCTTATAATATAGTTTTTAGAAATAATGTGTAAGACATAAATTAAATAAATTTTCATAAATAGATTTTAGACACTCCAGACAGACTTAGAGATACTTTAATTCATGAAATGTGCCATGCAGCTGCATGGTTAATAAATAATGTTTCTGATGGACATGGTCCATTTTGGACAGGATGGTATATTGCAATAACTTTATATACTACTTTTGTATTTATTAAAAGTTAATTTAATAAATCATATTTTAGGGCCAATAAAGCTATGAAAACATTTCCTGAGCTACCGCCAATAAGAAGGTGTCATGATTACAAAATTAAGACGAAATTTACGTATAAATGTGTAGGTTGTGGATACAGGTAAAGTGCTTTATAATAATTTAATTATAATAAATAATAAATCATTAAAAATTTCTGCGTAAATAATATTAAATTTTGTTTCAGCATTGGTAGACATTCCAAATCTTTGGATATTGAAAGAAAACGATGTGGCCATTGCTACGGAAAATTCGAGTTATTAGTAAATAAGACAACGAAGTCTGGAACTATCCAAGTACAGACACCGAAGAGAGAACCTACGGCGTTCGCACTTTACATAAAAGAAAACTATAACTCTGTAAAGAAAGAGCGTAACGCGAAACATGGTGAAATAATGAAGATTCTAGGTCAGC
Source organism: Habropoda laboriosa (assembly GCF_001263275.1). Lineage (NCBI taxonomy): Eukaryota > Metazoa > Arthropoda > Insecta > Hymenoptera > Apidae > Habropoda > Habropoda laboriosa. The sequence continues at coordinate 22,904 of NW_017100179.1, forward strand.
AATTTTCAACAATTAAAATTGTAAAGGGGCAAGAAAATTTGGAAAATAATCCGGATACTCCCTGTTAAATAAGCGATACAGATTATATTCAGCATTGTTTTTAATGCTTCCCATTTTATTTATAGACGACACATTTTTTATAACTTGACCATTCTTATTTTACGTGGTCATTATACGACTTATATAATTGACATGATTTTACCATTGCAGGCATTGGAATATGAATTGTGAAATGAAATGTTCGTTGTAGATGAAATAGGTTATTATATTTGTATAGACGTATATTTGTTATATAGATAGACTGTACAGACGTGATAACATTTTGCAAAATTTGTTATCGAAATTTCATAATAAATGATATGCACGAATTAAATCGCCATACCTTCATCTTCATTAATAGAGAAGAACTACCACGTATTATTAAGGAACGAATTAAAACCGTTTGTATGTCAATCAAACTCACGAGTCATTATCGTAACGTTGATGCGCAACATAATGTTAAACGGATTTATTATTTTTATAATCTCCAATAATTTGTTGAAACAGTTGAACTGATTTTCATGTAGAATATCGCAATCCTTTGATGGAAATGTCGCTTAAGATTATTTGCATTGTCAGACGCATGCGTTAAATTCATGGTGTGGCGGCGGCATCAACAGCGCACTCTAAAAACAGTCGAGCCGAAGATGGCGACGTGCGAGTGGCGGTCTCGGTGCGGTGTTTAAGAGAAAGGACCATGTTGTTGCCGCAGTGTTCGCAGTGTTTCCGTGATCCGCGTTGAGTTCGGTGCAAATGTAGGAATGTCAGAGGCTAAACGGGTACCTTTGCAGACCTTGGAGTTTCCGGAGTCCTTGGGCTACGCCACGAAGAAGGAGAAAAAAGGGGAAAAGGGCAAACAGCTCGCGCCCTCCTTCCGCTTCACACTTACCCTGCCAGAGTCGAACGAGAAGGCATGTCCTGAGTTCAACTATGCACAGCTCCTCAAAGCAGCCGAGGTCAGTTCTTCCTTTCACTCGTTAATCTACCGAAGGGAAAACAAAACCTACGATGTCTATCCATACGGTCACGTTTATCAAAACATTTTGTTTCCTCCAAACACCGGCTATGATTTCATTTCACGTACGCACTTTGACAAGAAACTGCAAAAATGCCAATGGAATCGCCCATTTTCCAACTACATGAAACGAGGAGAACTTGCATGCGTTGCTCGAGCGAATTGTCATGTCGCGGTTACCGCGTGAGATCCGACTCTCTCGCGACGTGTATGCTGTCCTCGTTCGCATATATTTTAGCCAAAGATACGTTAATATTATATAGAAACTGGTAGAAAAAGGTGTGATCAATTCGAAGCCATCGAATAGAAACGTCACAACGTATTGCCGGTGTATGTCCGTGTCAACGTATGCTTACACGATACACCGTCTGTTCGGAGTATCGTTTCAAACTTGATTGTGAACGAACATTTAACATTCGTTTTCATGACAATCATTATTCCGTACATAAAAAATACCATCGAATTACTAGAATACGACCGTACCATCCGGTATTGCGAATTCATTAAAACGACATTCACCGTAGTTGTGTACGTGTCTATTTCGTTTTATCTAATGACGATACTTTCATTAACACTTTTTTTTTTCTGATACGTACATAAGCAACAGCTTAATCTGTGTCTTATCTCGATCATCTTATGCATGTACGTGGAATATATCCTTATTAGTTTTGTGATCGATGCACCGAGAGGGAACTCGTGACCGTCGACACGTTGCACCTCGGTTTAAGCTAGACGAACCTTGTCAATTTATAACATTTTTCGACTACATTATTTCTTTTATTACATTTTATATTTTTATCGCCCGTACAATCTTATTTTTAACATCCGTGTAACTTTTTCATTGCGTTACGATATAAAAAATTTATATTGTTTAAAATGAATTAAATGTTAATTTTTGTTTTGTTTAAATCCAATACAATATGTTACTGTAAAATAACCGTTATTTTTATTCAAATTTTTTATCAGTTTATTATTTTTATCATGTTTGTATTGGAGTAAGAGTTTTAAAGATTTTCATCT
>NW_017100179.1:25069-52877 GCF_001263275.1 Habropoda laboriosa
TATATATTACGATATTTACATTATTTTGTATAAAATTTTTTTTTTCTTTTTTTTTTTTTTTTAATGACATATTTACAATTGTGTAATTACTGTTGTACAATACAATTTATTTTAAGTATCGTTTACAGTGCGAAGTATTGTTTGAATTTATTGACAATTGTATTTTGTTGGGATCAATCACTCTTTGTAGCGTCCTTCGTATTAGGAGAGCAGAAGATAACAGGGAGTTACGCGTCTCAAAAGAAAGAGCAACAGTGACATTCTGTTCGTAGTATGTACTCCTGGTATGAATGGACAGTTTATGCCCTCTTTTGAATCAATTTATCCTTCTTTCTCGTACTCATATTTCGGAGTGTTAATTTTAACTGCACAGTATTTTATGAACATTTAACGGACAAAATGTTATCTCGTTTAAACATTTTCTTAATAAACATATTGCACGTTAAACGATCTGTATTTATTTATTTCAAATACGACGTGTTTAAATATTTGTATTTTGCAAGTAGAAATATTGCAAACATGATGGATCGCGTGCATGCGCAAAACATCGACTGTTCTGTAATGTTTAATAATATAGTGAAAGCGCGCGTTGAAATTGAAACGGAGCGCGGTTCATTGTGGGTTAGGAGGTGATATCCGATTAACGATCATAGACGGTGCAGCATATTCAAACGTGGAATAAATGAATTAATTTATTTTACAGAAAAAACGTAGGAAAGAGGTGAAACAAGATGAAAATACAACCAATGGACTGTCCTTCGACGATGATGACGACGATGACAAACTCCGAGATATGGCAAGACGGTTCGAGGCGAAATATGTATGTAAAATGTAATTTAAAAAAACTTACTATGAATATCGAATATGTTAAAATCTATTCACTATGTACTACTCGTTCCATTCTTACAGGGAACATCTACTATAGGAAAGAAGAGGCATAAATATAATGATTATGTAGATTTGGGTGCTGGGTATGATGAAAATGATTCTTTCATCGACAATACTGATGCGGTATGTAATATATTTAAGTGTTATTATCTTTAACGATGCGTATTTTATAATAATATACTGTGTTTTATTTCTATTTATTTTAGTATGATGAAATTGTACCAGAAGAGATGACCACAGCACATGGTGGTTTTTATATCAATTGTGGAGCTCTTGAGTTTAAAACAGCAGAGCGACATTCATTAGTTCACAATAATAATAACAATAACCAGAGTAATGATGAGGAAAGTAGCGAAAGTAGTGAAGAAGATACAGAAGATGTAGATAGTCCCAAAAGATCAGACAAACGACATATTAGTTCATCGGATGAAGATGATACTGAGGATATTACTGGTGATCAACCAAGAAAAGTACAAGGAATTTTAATACGGTGTAATTTACCTCTCTGTTGTTATCTGCTAAATGTTTTTATTTACTTTTTATAGAAGCAAAAGATAGATGAAAATGGTGAAAAGAAACAAACTAACGAAAATGTCATTAAAAAGAAGAAACAACCAAATCCCCAAGATCAACAGAACTCTCAACAAGATGGAGATACCTTAAATAGACGAAAAGAGAAAGGAGAAACTACAGATGCAGAAGGTGACATAGTTGCATAAGATAAATTCTTAAAATAATTGGAATGTTATTGTAACGTAGTAAGGAGAGTAAAATGCTACAATTGTGAACAATTTTTATAATTGTAGTTTCAGAAGATCAAGAAGACAAGAAGAAATTAGATACACAGAAAATAGATACGCAAAAAAGTAAAAGTACATCAGATAAAAAATTTGATATAAAAAAGTTTGAAAAAAAGACTTCGAATAGTAATGGTTTTGATGGAAAGAAATTAGAACTAAAAAAATTAGGTTGTAAAGATAGTAATATTGATGATGCAATAGAGAGTGTAGTTAATGCTGCAAGAGTTGAGGATGAATCAAGTAGAGATACAACAGATTCTGGCAAATCTCGTTGTATAGGTACAGAATCTGAATGTGATGATATTGATAAAGAAGGAGCACCATTGCCTGATTCTCTTCCAGAAAATGTTGTAGAAATAGTTAATAAGTTGAAGGCACGTGCCGAAAACAGTAAAGAAGGAAAGACTAAATTTTTCAATGCATCAGTAAATACGTTATTGTTTAGGTAAGTAATTGTGATACAATATTTTATACTTCGTAAAAATAAACATTAGATTTTTTATTTCAGTCTAGAGAAGAGGTTGAGGATGCTTTCACCTCAAAGTTTAAGGTTAGAAACGTATGGACATCTCGCACGATTCTTACCATGTAGTAAAGTAGCACTTCAAAATAGAGCAAAAAAATTGTTTGTGCAGGACCTCGAATATAAGACTAAGGATCTTATACAAAGGTAGTCTCATACACTATCATGCTTGCTGAAGGAAAGTAAGTACTTTTTACAAATTTTTTTTATGTCAATTAGGGACCACTGGTAATTAATAAAGAGAATTAGATTAGAGATAACATTCTTGTGATTTTGAAACATAAATTATGTGCTTGTAAAACGTTGGATGGGAACTTACTATACTTTTTTATTTCTTAGTCCTCCTATATACTGGAAAGTATACCGGTACTGTTGGTAAGGTGTCCCTCATAAGAGGAAACCTTTTCTATTTTCACCTTTCCAATTATTCTTTATCTTCCTTTTCTTCGACTTTTCTAGTTCTTCCTACTCTTGTTCATGCTTACATATATCTGCTATATTAATGTTTTATGCCCTTAATGGATAATTTTGATATCGTCATATATAAGGAACGAACAACCTTTTTTAATTTTTCTTTTTTTATTGCTCTTATTGAGATAGCGGAAAATACGGGGCTTTTTATCATCAGTATCAGTGTTTAGTTTTTCATAAGCATCATCCTTTTTGTCAAGCAATAAAGTTTTATGTTTACTGGAACTCAATTTAATGACTACATGTACACTGTTACATATACTTTTATCTAGGAATTCATAATACATTCTTACACAGGAGTTTTCCAGATCATGGAATTTTATCACGATAAATGCTGATCATCCTTCTTTATCATCGCCGTGTTAAATTCTTTACAATTTATCTTACTTTTCCTTATTTACTTTTATTTCCATTTCAGTGAAATGGAGGGATCGCCTGAAGATATTGAAAGTTCCGATGATGAAGATGTTTGTGAAGATATAGATGAGTCTGAAATTCCTAAAAAACGATTCCCTTGGACCGAAGAAGCGAAGTAAGTTTTTCGAGCTGGACTTTAGGCACATCTTGAACAAGAAAGTTCGTATACTATTGTTATTTTTTTTGTATAGAAAACTTGTTGCTGAAATTGCAAGTTCGAGGATTCAATGTTATAATGTTTTGAGACCAAGGAAATTAAGTATGTACTCTTTTGTTGGATCATATATGGTTGATGAAGTATTACCATTATGGCCCCATAGATATATGACAGCGCACGCTTTATTAAAGTTTGTTGGAGAAGCTGAACCTATGTAAGTAGTATTCTAAATTTAGAATAACTATAATTTTATTTTAGGAAGTGTATAGTATAATAAAATGATCTGATTTCAGCTTGAAAAAGAAATCGAAAAAGTTAAAAGAGGTTGGTAATGGTAATACCGCTAGTTCTGAAAGTGCGATATTCAATTCTGCAAGGACTGAACCATCAAGTATAAGTGCCGCTTCTTCGCAAGAAAAAGTTATAGCAAGTGCGTCTAAAATTCAAAATATTACGGAAAATTGTACGAGTTATGTAAAACAAGGAACTACAAAATCAAGTGATAATATAGAGAAAAAACAACATAGTATAAAAAATAAGGATAAAATTAAAGATATCAATTTGGGACAGCACCATGAAAACTTGGCAATTGCGTCTAGCAATTGTGGCAATTCCACTCTAGGAAAAATTTCTGTTGTGCCTACGGCTCAGTTGATGGCTCAAAAACCAGTTAAAAGTCATGTGGAGATCAATTTGATGGATTTAGGTAATAGTTCTCTTTCTATTACACCGGTTAATGATTTTCACAAATCATCTACGAAGATGAATGAAAATAAAAAAGATGTTGTTTCTATTACCGCTTACTCTGAAACTGCAAATGTTCTTCCAAATACAAATGAAGTGCCTCAAAGTGGACATCATTCCGTACACAGACAGGAAGCTTCATATTCATGTACACAATCACAACATTCTAATTATTCTACATCTAATCAAGCTTCTTCTCATTCGAAACCTGTATCTTTAAAACACAGACTACTACACGAGAACACTGATACAAAAAATGATAAGAGATTAGAAGATAAAGATATTGATTTGCTTATTAAGACTGAAAAAAGGGATAAAAAGCGAGAGCGATGTGTGGAAGTTAAACATAAATCGCACGACGTTAAAAAAAGGAAAAAGGATCAAAAGGTATTAGATAAACAATTGGGACATGTTAATTCAGATGTAGTGCCTATACAACAACAACCACAGCAGCAGCAGCAACAGCCACAGCAGCAGCCACAGCCACAACCACAACCACAACCACAACCACAACAACAACCACAACCACAGCCACAGCCGCCACTTTCGAAAGAAGAGCAGGAACAAAGACAAAACGAAGAAACAATTGCTGCTACTAATTACTTAAGTCAAATCTTTAATGATGATGCATCTCCAAGAGGAATGTCGGATAAGCGAAAAGATGCGGGACTTATCTTAGAAGAACCAGTGGGTAATATGATACAACCAACCGAACAGGAAAAAGACGTTCAAATGGTGATGAGATCGTTAAAGGAATTGCAAGAATTACAAGAAATGAAGTATTCACCGAATAATTCACCAGTTAGTAGTAATATACAGAAACCTAACAAGTCGAATACACAATGTGCTACTTACCAAGATGAATATTCACGCTTATATCTAAAAAAAGACATTAAACTAAAGTCTAAAGAAGATTCACAATGGTAATATCAAACAATGTGCACTATAGACGTAAATTATGTTGAACAGGATGGAAAAGCCAGTGAACAGATAATAATTTCATAGAGACCTATAGGCGGACTTTTCAGTAAATCTGTATTATTTTTGATGAGAAAAAAAAAAATTAGTGTGAAACTGAACTTCTTCCATTACTACAAGTCGCGTTATTATCGACGACCAAAACCATATGCAACTGATAAATAGCGTACCGCGATCGCATTGTATCGCACCAGTTTTTAAATATTTTAACAAACCGCCAAATTGTGTAAATATATTCATTCGTAGGAATTTGAAAATGCGCGTGTACAGAGTAAGTATAAATTATGGAAGTATATTAATCATATAGACACTTGTAAATAAGTTAGCGTCCATTCATCGCCGTGAATGGGGTGGTTTGTGAAGATCCATTTTTTATTTGACGGCGTATTGCTGCTTGACAATTTTAATACAGATCTACCAACAACTGAAAGTTATTGGTACGCGATGGGTCGTGTACTAACACAACGTTGTTTTATCAAAAGTAAAACGGAAACCTAATTGTGCTTCTTTTAATTTTATGTACTGCCAGGATACAGGGAGGGGTGGATTAATAAATTTATTTTTTATAGTACCTAACAATACCATGGCCACCCTGAATCACCGAGCGAAAAAGAATGTTTCGAACGGTGTTCCTTTTGCGCACGAACGGCAATTTTGATTTTGTAATATAATACAGAAGAAAATGGTAATTTGTATGTCTGTGTCTTTTTGGCGTATATTCGGAATTAAAATCGTCTGCCTTCCAAATTGTTCACTTGTAACAGTCATATAGGCAAGTCATCTAATTCACTTTATCGCACGCAAAATGGATGTTACAGCAAAATGGCGAAATGCCGTACATCTTTATACTATTTATAAAAAAAAAAAAAGAAACGAGAAATAAAATGAAACATGTGTTTAATGCATTTAAGCATATATACTGAACGTTTTTAGAAACTTCAACTGAAATAGTTATTGCGATTACAAAATTGTGCTTACAAATTACAAATCTGTATAATTGGTACGCGGCTTGACTAAACGGTTAATTTTAATAATCGGAGTGCAAGAGCGAATGTGCGTGAAAGTACTGTTTAGAAAGAGCTACGATATTTTTGGAACACAAAGATGATTAGTGATTGTATTATATACCATATACCCTTTTCCCCTCCCATCTTACCCTTACGATACTTAGAGTATGGTTAAGCGTCTTGTACAATTCTTCACCGAGAATTTCCACGAAGACGACTTAAAATATAAGTTTTGAATATTTTTTACAATATCTATATATTTCTTACCTTTACCTTTGTCCGAAAAAGAACTATATTGCAGATGTGCCTCTAACAATATTCGTAAGTTGTAAATATTATACGATATACGAATAATTTATTTCAAACTTTTTTTTTGTATTATTTGTAAGTTTTAACGCAATTAAAAAGATTTTAACATAATGAATGTTTTAAACAGAATAAAATTAGAACAAAAATAAAGATGACACAAAGTGTTTCTATTATTACTAGTTCTCAATAAAGTGCATTAATTATTTACGATGTAGTAGTTTCAGTTTATTCGTTTTGCTTCTTTGTTCGATGGGCTAATTCTTAATGTGTAGAACCGAAAACTCTTGAAGGTCGTTCCTTAACTATCGATCCTACGGATCTTTCGATCTGTGTACACAGGATGCATTTAGTTTTGTCGCTGGAACAAGGTCGTTTGCTTCTATATAATTGAGCAAACTCCATGGAACAAGAAACTCAATATCATATACGTTTGCTTTCGAAAACATGTCGACTTTAGTTTGGCATATTGTGTTTTTGTTTGTTGTTCGACATAGTCTCTGTGCTTCCGATTCGATTGTTCCCCAGAGTAAGGTGCAATCGATATCTTCTTTGTCGGACAGTATCGAGAAAAAAATCGATACCGAGCACGTAACATTTGACGAGGAGAAGGCGAATAAAGAAAGCAACTCTGCTTATAACACAGGGCAACTAGGATTTAATGAACGCAAGCGGGATGAAAAGAGATACGACGAGCAGGATACAGCTCGTAAAGGGCACGGCAAAGGAAGGCATAGTTCAGGAGAATCTGAAGTCGTCGATCATGAGAAGAATTCTTTTGAAAGGCATGGCGGTGGATATTACAAAAAAGGGCATCACAGGACCGGTTTTAGCAACAACTACCATAAAGACGAGTCGGGAAATAATTCAAGCTTTTACGAGGACAGCGATGACGAGGGGGGCCATAGGTCGTCAGGGAATAGTGGTGGTTATTACGGGCAAAAATCACAGGACACGTTTAGAGACGGCAGATAGGGTAGATAGGGCAGAACAGGGAATATATGACAATAAGCAAAAGTAAGTGTACCAAGTGTATAGTATGTTACTATGTGTCCAGTGTACAGTAACTAAACCGAGAATATGTATATGTATATGTATAATTTGTACGATGTAATTACTCATTTTATGTATACGAGAGTAGAATATGAAAAAATTGAAATATCGTTTTGTCTTATATTAGTTTTAATGGTTATTACGATCGCATCGGAGGTTATAATAATGATCGATACAAAGAAGATAAAAGAAACTATCTGAGAGATGAAGCAATACGTTCCTTCGATAAGAATGGCGGAGAGATATATTATCATAGAGAAAAGTATCATCCAATTATTTATCGTAATAACGATCATATACCGTCATTCGGATATTCAGGTTATTACGTAGATACATTACCAGGGGGCTATTATAGAGAAGATCCCATCGTTATACCTCGTTCAAGAGATTATCGGTAATTCCATATTATCGCTAAGACTGTATTACATCAGTTGAATTGTATCGAACACGTAATTGTTAACAATTTGTTTATTCTCAGATACTTTCCACATCGACGGAGGAATTATGACCAAAAGTTATACTACCCTCGTAGGGGGTATCACGAAGGAAGTTATCAAGACAATTTTTATGACAATAGACGTTTGAGCAAATACAGAAATGCTTTTCATAACGGATACTATGGATTTTAAAATATAATTTTATAATGTAACAAATGCAAAAAATACGATGATTAAAATGTGAATTTATACATCTAATAATAAAAATGTGTTTTACGTTTATATTTGTTCCGAACAGTTTTAACTTTTGATGTTCATTGCAATATAGAATACACCAGAATGTCCACCATCAGCATGAATATAGGGTACGACAAAGCCTCTGCAACTTTATTGCATTCATTATGAGAACGGCACCTTAACTTTGATAACTTTGCGGTGATCATAAATTTTATACGAAGATGTTTTTTTTAATGAAGTCGTTTGTAACTTACGAGTGGTATTTGGTTGCATATTTACGGTGTTATCGTAGAAAGTAAAATGCAGCATGGTTAAATATACGTTAAAAGCGTTCGTACAAGTCCGTACGATCCAATTATATTGAGGATCAAGTTGAGGCTTTTCGCTCATGGTGCAATATTTTTGAAATTTTTCGTCACAATAGTCTTGATTGTCATTGACAATTTTGAAGTCAAATAATGATTTAGATGAAAAATTTTGTATAAAAAAAGATTTTAATTACATGGTTATGTTTGAAGTGACATCCTGTTTAAGAATAAACGGAAATTTCAAATGTTTGAATTTTCAAAAATTTGAAATACGTTCTACTACTTATCGACCGTCAATCTTAAAGAAGTTGCATAGTGTTTCGTCATATTGTCGCGAGTGGCGCTGTTATCAGCGATCGTGACGTAATACGAAATACTCGACAGTCAGAGGTCTGGGGGTCTGCTGTATGACCTTGCAGTGTTTGTAAACAGACACACGTTGCCGTTGCAAAGTGTTGAAGACAAGACGGAATCGCAATCGAACAAAGCGTGTCGCGAAGGATTCTCTTCAAGAACTTCGAAAAGAACTAAATTCGCAACAGTCATGGAGGTGGAGCCGATGTGTATCGTGGAAAATGAAACGGTGAGTAGACAATTTGTGGAAACGATGAAGTGACAACGTGCTCGCGTGATGCAAACTGCCATGAAAAGTAGGCAACAAGATTACGCGCGTTAAACAGATTACACCATGTTGTGCAAAGAGGGCGCGCTTACAAAATGTCGGGTTTTTCGGACTGTATATTAGTTTCGAATTGATGACAAAGGGCGTTGTTTCTTTCGTTTGACGTCAGGACCTGTAAGATCGAGGGTTTGGCAAGGGGTCGTGGGGTAGGGGGGACAAGCAGAACTGAAGGGTGGCTGTTTGCTTGTGTGCGCTCCTTCGTGGTGTGTTCGTATAGCAGAGCTGACGTTCGATGTCGCTGTTTCCCGTTTCGTACTTTCGCATTTTTGTCGACTGATCGCGCCACGTGTCGGTGGTTTTCGTTCCCTCGATCGTCGAGTGATGACGTTGCTGTCTGTAATCAGTCATGTGACCATCAGGCGCGGAATATATTGGAGTCCGTTCCGATAAGAGATCGCGCGGTAGTTAACGTTCTTATATACATTTATTATGCAATTAACTATACGAAATTTCACGGTTCTCTTGGAAGTAAAATGAGAATTACATCGTCAAGGTTTGTAACTTGTTGTTGTTCTATCTATTTAACGGATAATGTCCTACTACACTAAGAAGTTGAACACGATGGTCGCTATAGTTCGATTCGGAAATGCTATATTGTAAAGTATTCGCTATGTTATCACAGGTTACGGTTGTTATCTCTGTTCCCATAACGCATAAACAACACTGATTGCGTTAACTGAAGAGTAGTTATTCGCTATTGCCTAACTGATTCTATCACCAATTCAGTGTCCAAACATTTAATTATCGAACCTTCGCGTAATACGAATATTCCTTTAAATGCCTAATCAAATAATCATTTATACAACGTAATTCACAATTGGAGATCTTACAAATGACGAGCTATTACGAGATAAAAAGTGCAACTATAATTTATCCGTAACGAATTAACACGAAACTCAAGTTTAATTATTTCGATCGAATTATCCCGTTCTAATGCGTTCGTAAAATGAGGCACGCGACTTGCTCGTTGATTCGAAGTAATTTTAAAATCAGTGTCGTGAGTTTCTGTAAATCGCCGTTACGCGTCGCGGTTGTCTTTTAATATTACCGGTTGCACCGTTCGGGCACCGGTACCGAGCACCACGTCCCTGAACACAGCGTTTTAGCCCGTCAACTGCGCAGTTGACACAGCTCGCACGTCGCGTAGCACCGGTGAGTTTTCTGTAGACACATTTTACTCGCTTTTTTCCTTTATCTCGTAGCCTCTTGGACCCCGTCCCCTTTACCTGCATACCTCTACACGTTCATCTCCCTTGAGTCAGCCGTGAAATTAGCTCCGTTTTCCCTGAACGCTTTATATGCACACCATTTTCGAACGATACCCTGTTGATTCTATCCCGGTTCAGTCGACAGTACGTACACACGCATTTTCGCCGGTATACACCGTGATCGTCGATACACGGTCGCGCGGATCGTTTTAAATTCCCCGAGTACTCGACGGATCCATTTCGTCGTGGTTACGTTTGAAATGCCGGTCGATCGTGCTGACTACCGTTAGACTTTGTCGCCCACACGCGACGCTACTGCGCAATTCGGCGGTACGCATCCATTGCGAGGGAAAACTGTGCCGTTAATACACGAAAAACTCCGCTAGATGCGCACCATCTTATGAGAAGGCTGTTCTCTCTCACCACGTATATTACCACTTAGACGATAAATGCTTTTGCGTTTCAACCATTTCGCGCATCTTTCTGTGTCTCGTGACCCACTTGACGTCTAATCCTAGTCCAACCTAACCGTCCAATCAAATTTCACGCCACTCGTGTTTTCCAGCTTTCCTAGTGTTTGAAAATATTTCCACGTAATTGGAGTAGGATGACCTGGATACTTAGCGTGCATAAGTAACACAATCGAACTATCGTTGCTCGTTCGTATGTAACAATTGTAATCGTAGAATTCCTTTTACACTTCTAACCATCTCACAGCCAATTAGAATTTCTTCTAATTTCGATACTATCGAAACGTAATCGTTGCACTCTGTTTCTTTCGATCTTGTTCGAGCGTGCGTAATCGTTTCTCCTTCGATTCTCTATTCCTCGCGATTGCCTCGCCAAATAAGCAGAACGTAGAGTCGACATATTCCATTGGCATTACTTCGTTACCTCGCAGCTAGATCCGTAGGATTTACATTCCGGTACGAAGCGTGTTTGCAAACACTTTTCGGATCGGGACGTGCCTCGTCTGACGGTTACGAGAGGAGGCTCGATAGGAGGAGCCTAGTTGTTTGCTCCGCGTCACTGATAAGTATCGAATCGCGTTTACAAAATCAGCGTATATCACGAAAATATTCCGGCCGGGGAGTAATAGGGCGGCGGCGAAGGCTCGGATGGGAAATTCTTGGCAAAGGAGAATGCGGTTTCGTGGCGGCCATTAAAGGGACCGAAAGAACGGTGCAATTTTCATAACGTTTCCAGCGTGTTTCCTACTATTTATTGTTTGCAATCTGTGTAAATCTGTCGTATGCGTAGAATTTGCGATTCGTGGTAGTGGAATGCTCGGTTAGAACAGATTCTCGAGCGTACCAGCGGGAACAATTTGCAATTAGACGAAAAGAATCGCGTTTAGAAAGTGTTTAAATACTTGGAGATGGTAATTTATTCGGAAAATAAAGTCACCCGTAGATCCTCAGACGTCTCCTACACGATCGTTAGGAGATGAATTGCCGGTAGGTGGAAGGTGTTTCGCAGGTAATCTCACCCGGTCATTGTCACTTCTATCCGCGATCTCGATACGCGTTTGCGAAGCAATCGAAGCGTGGCGAATGGGAACATCGTCGCGGCAGATGTTCCTTCGCCCCTGTAAATCTCTCGCGACGGTTGCTTATCGATACGGCAGAGAGCATTCACGTTTCACTCGATAGAAAACTTTATCTCGACTTTCGTACCGTAAATCCTCGTAAACTTGTTACATTTTCAAACTTATTACGTCACTTACGATATCGTTACCTATGGAATTCTGCGCTGTAAGTTCACCGTGGATTTCAATAATTCGCTTGGAAACGGAGAAATCGATCAATTTGCGAAACGGTTAGAGTGATTCGTATCGTTATCGAAAGAAACGTGTCGGGGAAAGAATTTTTTCCATGTTAAAGAGCGGGAACGTGGGAGCGTTTGAAAGTCAACAGCGGCAAGTTAGGTTAGGTGAGAAACGGAAAGTTTCACCGACGAATTTAACGCGGGAAACGAGGATGGCCGCGCGCACACGCGAATTTACGGGATTTTCGTCGGTGGTGGCGCTTTGCCATTGTACTCGGCAAACCACCCTCGTTCATTGTTACGCAGCGGCGGCGGCGGCGTTGGTGGCGCGGTTGGAAAATTACGAGCTTCCTTCGCCTCCTCCTTCCTCTTTCTCCGTTCCTCATCCGGTCGCGTTTGCTTCTCCGGCGAACAATGACGTGGAAAAGCCCAAGGAGGCTTTTACGCGCGTCCCTGGTGTCGCGTCGTTCTTTTTTTTTTCTTTCCTCCTTTTCTTCTCCATTCGCACCTGCTCGCGCGACTGCCGCGTTTCTATCATCCACGAACGCCACTTCAGTTTCGTATAAGCACTCGCTGTTGACGTGTCTTTTTTAGAATGTTTTTGCTCGAAGGAAAATTTAAGAAATAACGTTGGAACATCTTTCGTATGTATTAACTACTTGTTTTGTGAGCTTTTTGATGGGTGTTTCTTTTAAGGTTAGGTATTCGTTGATTTAGTAATGTTTCTAGTGGAAATTTTATATTTCATTTTAGTGACTTTTTTTTTTTTTTGGTTAAAATGGCTCAATTTTAGAGTTACTTTTTGTAGATAGCTGAAAATTAGTGATTTTTCAGATATATCACTTTTCGAACAAATCGAGGATATGTAAAATATTCGTCATGTTATATCGAGACGTGAATCATCAATAAATTCAATACTTGTAAAAATAATACAATTGTAATTTGAAATTTAGCTCACTTCTAGAGTGATATTTCGTAGATATCTGAAAATGATCGATTTTCGAGACATATCACTCTTCTAGCAAATCGACAGTGTTCCATAATATTCGATAAGCTATACCCAGACGAGAATTGTTAATTCGTACAACAGTCGGGGCGATACTTAATATCCTTCGATTTGTGTACATCGATTTTTCACAATGCGCGAGAGTCGCGCGCGATTCCGTGGAAAAAGGCGCCTCCCGTCCAAGTCGCCACTTCCTCTCTCGCGAGAGATTCACTTTGTATGTAGGTCATCGTTGAAAGAGCGCCGGAGGATCCGTGCAACCTTCGGCGAACGGAGGTAATAATAAGGTTGTGGCGCCTGGTGAATCCGGTAACTGCGTTGCACGCTCACTCGACGCTTTTGCGCTTTATAAGCGTATGTCGTAACAGTACCAAACAACACGAGCATTATTCTTTATATTGGAAATTCACAGGGTCAAATTTCAAACTTGCTCCGTCGTACAATTTATTAATAATACTCGCCTCGAGTATCGCCAGTCGAATGTTGCACGGTGTCGTAGTTTCAGATATCTACGAGATATCACTGTTGAAGTAGGCTAAATTGAATTTATTAATTTTCGTCTTTATACATGCAGTTTGTTGAATACTGTAGAATTTATTATCGAATATTATTTAATTTTATTCATTCTAATGTATCTAGGAAATATCGCTCTAAAAGTGAGCTTTATCTGAAAGAGCGTTACAGAAATTTCAATTGTAGCTTTTAACAAGGATTATGCCTGGACGTAGCTTCTTGAATATTATATACATGGTCGGTATGGTAGAAGCGTGACATTTCGAAAATCGTTAATTTTCTGCAAAATATCGGTGTGAAAGTGAGATATTTCTATCTGAAAGAGA
Organism: Habropoda laboriosa; assembly: GCF_001263275.1. Taxonomy (NCBI): domain Eukaryota; kingdom Metazoa; phylum Arthropoda; class Insecta; order Hymenoptera; family Apidae; genus Habropoda; species Habropoda laboriosa. Next base: position 38,898 of record NW_017100179.1, read on the forward strand.
TAGAATTCAAATGAAAATTACAGTATTTAACGAGAGCAGTGTTTTAACTCTTTTTTGTAACAGTAAGCAATACACATAAACAGTATTTTATCGGAGACCCAAAAAATCCAAAGACTATTACCTAAATTGTGAAAGAAATAAAAAGTTTCTTTCGTTGCTAAATGTTTGAGTAATAATTTCGAGATATCTGCAAAATATCACTGTAAAAGTGATCTATTTCTATCTGAAAATTGAAATTACACTATTTATCAAGAATAGTGTCGTAATTCAGAATAGTTCTGTTTTAACCCTTTTCTTTTATATAGTAAACAACACGCATAAATAGTATTTTACTAGAGACCGCAAAACCCGAAAAACCATTATGTACCTAAATTGTAAAAGAAGAGAAATTTATTCATTGATAAATACTCGGGTAATAATTTCGAGATATTTGCAAAGTATCACTGTAAAAGTGATCTATTTCTATCTGAAAATTACTGTATTTAACCCTAGAACGGTCTTCGGGTCTTTTTTGACCCACCGCCTTTTTATATTTTTAGTCACTTTTGCTGTTATCAAGTTTACGTTCCTTGTCATTATTTTAAACGTTTATTGTCTAGGTTCGTATGTCGCGTTGGAAATAAAAATTATTAAACGTAAGGTCTTAGGTCCTTTTTCACCCAAAAGTCTTAAGTGTACAGACAAAACGAAGACCGTTCTAGGGTTAACAGGAACAGTGTTGCAACTCGAAATGGGGCTATTTTAACCCTTTTTTAAAAACAGTAAACAACACGCATGAATAGTATTTTACTAGAGACTGCAAAAATCAAAAGACCATTACCTAAATTGTAAAAGAAATCAAACTTTTTCATTGCTAAATGTTTGAGTAATAATTTCGAGATATCTGCAAAGTATCACTGTGAAAGTAAGCTATTTCTATCTGAAAATTGAAATTACACTATCAAGAATAGTGTCGCAATTCAGAATAGTTCTGTTTTAACCCTTTTCTTTTAAATAGTAAACAACACGCATAAATAGTATTTTACTAGAGACCGCAAAACCCGAAAAACCATTATGTACCTAAATTGTAAAAGAAGAGAAATTTTTTCATTGATAATTACTCGGGTAATAATTTCGAGATATCTGCAAAGTATCACTGTGAAAGTAAGCTATTTCTATCTGAAAATTGAAATTACAGTATTTATCAAGAATAGTGTCGCAACTCAAAAGAGGGCTGTTTTAACCCTTTTTAAAAAAAAATACTAAACGATACACACAAACAGTATTTTACTAGAGATCCAGAAAACCAAGGACCGTTACCTAAATGATAAAAGAAAAGAAACTTTTCATTGCCAAATAATCGAGTAATTATTACAATATAATTCTGCCAGAAAAAAATTTCATCCAGATTTCCCGTAAGCTGTATAATACTTTCACCAGACGACGCCGTACACCGTTGTTCATTTCCTCCAACGAATCCGCGATTTTCGCGATACTGAATTGGCCGCACGGTAGAACTCCGTCACAATAAGACGAACCCCGTACGAGTCGGGAAACGGAAGGTGTAAGAAGGCATCAAAGGTATTCGACGTACCTAGGTACCTCTTACCGAAGACAAGAGGGGTCTTTCGCGGTGATTTTCAGGTATTTCGTTCGCCCGTGTAAGCGTTGTTATGAATTTCCGTCGGAATCGCGGACGGGAGCGTAAGAGGATTCCGCGTAACTCCGCGCGCGTCTACTGAATAATTGAACCTCGCGGCAATCTCCTCTGCCGCTGTTCCGTGGAAGAATAAGACCCGAATCGGCGGTATATTACGGTCGGAAAGAGGGAAGTCGAGAGTCGTAGATTCGTAAATGTGCAGTGGCCTCTCCCTCGAGAGAGAAACCGCTTCGATTCTCCTATCCTCGTCTCGTCTCGTCTTATTTCACTCTCGGTGACTCATCGTCATCCTCGATCTCGTCAATGAGAATGAATCTTTTTTTGGCGTGGTGGACAGCTTAACGGAATACTTTGGCAAATTTCGATAGGGTATTTCACGACGCATAAACAGCTTAAAATTAGCCTTGTTAACGAGGGATCACGCGGTGCTCGAGGTCAGTGCTCGTGGGAAAATAGAAGAGGTGAAAAAAAGGTTTATTCGAGTCAGAATTGACGAGGGTGGAGGGAGAAAGTAGTTGGAAAGGAGAGAGGAGGGAAGATTTTGGAGGAATAGAGGGAATGAACGGGTGGAAAGGTGGCTAACGCGTTTAAGAGAGTCTCGCTAAGGGACTACCGGAGTAATTCCGTTAATAATGAAAATTAATTGAACGACGAGTTCTTTCCGTGAAATTTCAGAGTGGTCTAGTTCTAGTGGGATAGGGACGGAACCGTAGTTGAAGCTATACCGACGAGGGTGAGACCGGCTGAGAGGGGGCGGTTCTTCGTGCACCCTTTGTAATTAAAGACTTTCCACTTGAAAGGTGATCGTCCGAAAGTTGTTCCGGCCAAGTAGAAGGAACGGAGTTCGCGCGTTAACTAATAACACTTTCATCGGTGGTTTCGAATTAATCACGCGTTTTTGGGAAACGTGCTTTCGAAAATCACGCATTTCCAAGAAAATCATCTTCGAAAGTTAGGCATTTTCAAATAAGCGTCTTCGAAAATTACGAATTCCCCAAAAAACGTTCTGAAAATCGCGAATTTCCTAAAAAGCGTCTTCGAAAATCACGAAATTCCAAATAAGCGTCTTCGAAAATTACGAATTCTCCAAAAAACGTCGTCGAAAATTACGAATTCCCCCAAAAACGTCTTGAAAATTACAAATTTCTAAAAAAAAGCGTTCTGAAAATCACGAATTTCCAAATAAGCGTCTTCGAAAATTACGAATTTCACAAAAAACGTCTTGAAAATTACAAATTTCTAAAAAAAAGCGTTTTGAAAATCACGAATTTCCAAAAAAGTATCTTTGAAAATAATGCATTTCCTAAAAAATGGCGTCTTTGAAAATCAAACATTTCCAAAAAAAAAGTATCTTTGAAAATCACGCATTTCTCAAAAAATGGCGTCTGAAAATAACGCATTTCCCAAAAACTGGCGTCTGTAAATAACGCATTTCCTAAAAAATGGCGTCTGAAAATAACGCATTTCCCAAAAACTGGCGTCTGTAAATAACGCATTTCCCCAAAAATGGCGTCTGAAAATAACGCATTTCCCAAAAACTGGCGTCTGAAAATAACGCATTTCCCAAAAACTGGCGTCTGTAAATAACGCATTTCCTCAAAAATGGCGTCTGAAAATAACGCATTTCCCAAAAACTGGCGTGTGTAAATAACGCATTTCTCAAAAAATGGCGTCTGAAAATAACGCATTTCCCAAAAAATGGCGTCTTCAAAAATCACGAATTTCCCAAAAAATGGCGTCTTTAAAAATCACGAATTTTCCAAAAAATCATCTTGGAAAATCAAGCATTTCCAAAAAAGCGTGGCTTTCATTTGCGACAAGATTCGCTCGTTATTCCGCGAAAATTTACGCAGAAGAAAGGAAGGCGAAAGAAAGACTCGCGTAGATTGACTAGAATCGAAGAGGAACGCCGGATCCGGTGTGCAAATACTTCATTACCACGAATAAAAGTTCACCGGATACTCGAAGGAATTTTTATTCACGGATTCTCCTCGATCGTCCTAAAGTTATTTATATTTCAGCTTTGTCTTCCTCGCTTAATGAACTTACAACGTCTCAAATGAGCACCATAGTTATTCTCCTCCGGCCTCTTCTCGAATTTATGATGTAATTGCTCTCTTTTTGTACTATCGTTTCATGGAAACGGGAGATGGATAAAATTCCCGTGGTGTACTATAGGAGGCTTTGTAATAAGAGTTTTAACACGTTCAACTCGGGGTGACCCACCGGTGGGTCACAATTATCTTACACCGTGAGGCGGCGTGACCCCTTTGATGGGTCACATTGCCACGAGCTTTCCAACAATATAAATGAATCAAACTTTGATAAAATGTATCAGGTCTAGAAATGAATTCTTTGCGACTGTATTCACATAATTGATTCGAAACCATCGCGATGGTATTATAAGCTGCTAGAAAAATAGCAAAAGATAATCAACAATAATGAAAGAAAAACATTTCTAACATTTTTAAGAGATACAATTCTTCTCCAAGAATTGTAAATTCCGTTCGATAATTTGAGTCGCTAGTAACCCAGTTTTAGTGGTTGATGCGACGTTAAATAAATAAAATTAAAAAAAAAAACTAATGAAAATTATTTCGATGATTGGTCTGCTTTCATTGTTTTTAAATGAAACTTTGATTGTACTCAAAAGTCGGGAAGAATTCATTTCTACACCTAGTAGATCGAGGTGGAGCAGAGTTGGGCAAAACGTAATACGATTAATGATTGAAAATTACGATTAATATAAAATCCAATTATTAATCGTCACTACTGATTACTAAATAATCAGTAATCGTTGATTAATGAATAAGAAAGGAATTAGAAGTTGTTGTAATCAATGTTCGTGATTGCTTTATTAATTATTAATCGTGAAATGATTACATTTTTGATCATGATTTAATCTGTACTTTCGCTGTAATAACGACACTGTGAACATTTTTTTAGAAATATATTTACTTTTTACATAGTTTTACATAGAAAATCCTTAGAACAAGTGACTTATTTATTTTCAGTGTAATTTGCTTTTAATACAACTCGCATTTCGAACATTTCGTATAAAATATAATTAATCATTGAACGATTTAAAAATTACCGACTGATGATTACAAATTACAGAAGGTAATCACGATTACTGATTTATCTCAACGACGATTGACTGATTAATGATTACAGTTACTGTGATTACATTAAATAATCGATTGCAAAAGAATTAATTACTGCCCAACTCTGAGGTGGAGGATAGATAGAGGTGTAAAGTTAACGACGGTGCTCTATAATGGTACCTGTTTTTCTACTTTTTACGTGTACACGTTATATCCTAATTATGAAACGTGATACTGAAAAATGAAATGAATTAGCGGAAAATTACCGACAACGCAAAAAATAGCTGTACAAAACGCACTCCAGAAGAAAAATGTGTCATAATTATATACCGACTGATGAGCATGAGAATGAACCTCGGGTTGAACGTGTAAAGAAGAGGTATAGTTAGTGGAAGAAATATAGCGAGATCGTAAAATCAGTCAGGCGTGAAAGTTTACATGTTGGTGCATGTCGATAAGCAAATTTTCAGAAATTTGAGAAAATCAGGCCTAGAAACTTCTGTCAGGACCGCATGAAGCATGCTTTAGCCTTAATTTAGTCTCAATTGGAAATATTTCTTCCACAGACTATACACGACTCCCATACATCCAAAAATAAGCAAAGTTTGCAAACTTTTTTCATAGCTAACATAGTAAATGAAAAGTTTCAAATTCATCAGAGGATATAAATGCAGCTTTCAGCTTTTTTCTCCAATTTTCAGAAAGCAAAAATGTTACAAAATGGAGGACTTATTCACCCAATTGCGAAACCTCACGAAAACGTAGCAGAAGTGGTTTCGCAATAACTCCTCCATTTTGTAATATTTTTACTTTCCAAAAATTGTCAAAAAACCTGAAAGCTACATTTACATCCCCCGGAAAAATTTAAACTTTTCACTTAATATCCACCCATGAAAAAAATTCCCAATATTTTACCCCTAATATAGTCCATAAATGCAATTTTTAAAAATTATTTTTTTCACTTTCTATATTGCGTTATCTTTTCTACTACCCCAAAAACATTTTAAATAACGGGAGACTTATTTCTACACGCCTAGGAATTAACAAAAGAACAAACAAAACGACGGTTTTTGGCACATCAAGTTGAGAAAAATCCGAGCATTAAGGGGTTAAATAAAGTGGGCGTGGCTTGCGGTACAGCGTTGGAATAAAAAATGTAGATGAAAGGTAACAAATCAAGGAGAAGCTTCGGATAAAAAAAAAAAAAAAAAACAGAAAAGTCTCAGTTATCAGACAGGAGTGTAGAGATCTAGTTATCAGGACCGGGTTGTTGGTTTTTCAACACGTTCCAGTATCGAGAGACAGATTGCCTTTGACGCGATCGGCGGCCACGCGTCGGTCACCTCCGCCGGTAGGTTACATATAAACCGTGTGGCGCGTATGTTACGTGCCGTGGCCGACGAGTCGTGCGCTCACGCCGCTAGATTAAATCACGCTTCACGCGGAACGAGGAGAGCCTTGGCACGAAGCGAGCCGCGTAACGCGTCCTTTGGCGCTCGAGAAATACGCGTAAAAGGGAACCGGCCGGCGAACTGCGAAACTACAAAGCCTCCGCGCTCGATTGTGTACAGTGTGGTTTACGAGCTTCCGGTTCTCTACTGTGCTATCTAGCATCCGGCTAGATCGTGTCGATGTAATCTCTCTCTCTCTCTCTCTCTCTCGTATCTCTTCGCGGTTTTTCCAACCTTTATCTCGTGCGAAAAAATAGAAAAAAGAAAGGGTCTTGTTTGGTTTTATTTTTGGAAATTATTAGGTGCACTGTTAGGGAGGAGGAATTTTTCTAAGTTCTCCGGGAAAAGATCTCACGATTTTTGGGTATGTAGGTCAGGCAAGCTGTTTTAACTTTTTTTATAGCCAGGATTTTGGTCCACTTTATCGTCCAATTTTAGTAGTTTTCTGGTATGAAAATTCTGGACTTGAAGCAATCACAGACAGGAAATGTGCAAAATAACGATCTTTTACCGAGAAGATCAAATATTTTATGTGAGAAAATGTGCAAAAGGATATCTGGTTATTGACATAAGGGTTGAAGAATTACGTCTGTAACGGATACTAATTTCAGATCAAATTTTATTTAAATACTCAAGTCACGAAAGGGTTAACACCAGAGCCAACACAATCTCCTCGCTTTCTTCTATCTTCGCATGGGTTTTCAATTGCTCTTCTAAATCTATCGCAACACCTTGGTGTTTCGCAGAAAGGGTCGAATTCCTTAAAATAGCTAGAAAAATTGAGAAAGTCGACGACCGAGGCATCGATGACAAAATGATACAATTTACAGCGGGAGGAGCGGCGCGGCGGAGCAATATGTTGCGTCGTGAAAGCCCGAAATATCTCGGGGTTAAAAATAATACTAAAACTGACTGGTAGGGACGAAATAGCAGAAGCTTCGAGTATAGTATAGAGTCGGTCGGAATCGATGGGTTACAGACGGTGATAGACGAAGCCGGAAACGGTGGAATCGTTCCCCCCCGACGATCGTGGATACACGTCATGCCGTGTGAGATTGTCAGGCGCAGGGATGATGGTGCAGGTAGCACGCGGCTAGCGATAGGGGCGCGGAGTCAGGAAATCGACGGAAGTGTCAGCATCAGAGTAGAGGTTTGACGGGTTTCTACCCTTTCTGTGCTAGGATACTCTTCTCCCGCGCCGAAACGTGACCTACAAAATGTGTCAAAGTACGTAGCAGAACTGATGGTTAATGCAATTTTTCTTGGAAGATGTTGCGGTCTGTATATCGCGATTCTTTCGGTACAATCTCGCTTACAGTTGAATGCGACGGTATGGAGAGATGCTGGGTATTGTGAAATTAATTACTCAAACCTGGTTGAGAATAATGTGAAACTGTTGAGTAGATACTTGAGCCTTAGTTTGAATCTGTTGACTTCCGTTTGAGCCTTAGTTTGAATGTGTTGACTCCCGTTTGAGTCTGAGTTTGAATGTGTTGACACTTGTTTAAATGTGAGTTGAAATCTGTTGACTATCGTTTGAGCCTTAGTTTGAATCTATCGACTCCTGTTTTTCGACTCTCGTTCCAGTCTGACAGAGATCCAAAAATGGAACTTCTTGTAACCGGAATGTTTCTTTAACACCTGTATTATGCACGTGTGAAGTTAAAATTTATAAACCATTTGCGAGTTTATTGCGAGTTTATAGCGAGCCAATGGTCGTTTGGCACCTCGGTGTGATAGCCAAAAGTGACTAATAAATTTTATAACGATAATCCTGTCAGATCGAGGCGTCATCATGTTACAATCCGGTTGCAACATTGTCTCCTTCTTACGTCTCTTACGTGTTCGCAAGTTAATTATATTCTTGGCTCGTACATACGTAGACTTCATGATCAAATCTTTACGCGAGTTCCTCTCTCTCTCTCTCTTCCTCTCTCTCGACTCGTTTCCTGTATCTATTCTACTCATCGCGGAACATCAATTCCATTTTCTACCCACAAAGACCGGCGCGCTAGAAAAGGGCAGAGGGGTAAGATAAGAGAGAGAGAGAGAGAGAGAGGAGAGTCGGCTGAGCAAGGGAGAGAGAAGCAAAGAAGTCGGAAGCGGTCGAGGGAAAGAAAGAGGATTCGAGGAGATTTAATACCAGATAGGATTGAGAGGAAAGGATAGGGCCGAAGGTAAACAGCTTCCCTAAAAGGGGGCTGAATTTGTATTTTGTCACCCGTGAGTACATGCATAGCTAAGCCTGCGGCCGCCGCGTCGCCTCTGCTCCGTCGCAGCAACCGTGCTCCGGGGACGTGTAAATTTTAACGGGTCGTGTGGAGGAGACGCGTCTACGCCCTGCGTCCTGCGTTCTACCCTCTTCACCCCTTTCTTTATCTCTCCAGGGGGCACCAGATCCTCGGTTCACCCTCCGACAATTCTACTTCGACCGCTTTTTTCTCTCCTAGTTTCACCCGTTCAACCTCTTCCACGCTACTGGCTGTGCAGCGTCACGCGGAAATCATGGTCGTCTTTGTGCAACAAGTTATTACCGATTTTTCGGAAAATTTCTATTCGTAATGTGCACCATTACTATTAACCCTTTCCACTCCATGGCGCTGCTATGGCGACATTCGTGATTACTTTGGAGAACTTTACAATGTAAAATTCAGGTGTTTTTGTGTTATTAAAATAATGCAAATTAACATGAGAAATAGAAATTTTGTTTTTCGAAACAAAACTTTGGGGTTTTAAAAGTTTTACTGCAAAAGTGTGCTGGAATTGCTGGTCGATCGAATCAAAAAATACTCAGTGCGTAAAGGGTAGAAAAATAAAAAATGAATGAAAAATTAAACATACTAGGCTTCTCGAAATTTGGAGACGTTTCGTTAGAGCGCCTATCCGTTTGTCTATCCATCGTTGCGTATCAATTTTGATACGCAATGACGATACGCGATTAATTTTGATACGCAGCGATGATACGTGATTAACCCTTTCGCTGTTTAGTCCGTACGGGCAGAGCGGGATCCGCTTTGTTTAGTCTATCCGTTGCGTCTTACCGCTTAATTCGTTTCGTTGGAAACGAAACAAAAAAGAAATCCGGAAACAAAAAGAAAACGAAGGGAAACGAATAAGAAAAGATACACGGTATTATTGCGAAGAATGCAACGTTGGACTATGCATACAGTGCTTCAAAATTTACCATACTTGGACTAATTATTAGAATATCTTTAGGAATAACAGTGAAACACAGGTAAAATATGTTTTTTTTTCGTATTTTTATCATAAATAGAAGTAATACTAATTATAAAAAAAGTCGAACATTTTTTCACCGCTTTTTGTTATTTTAGTGAACAGCGAAAGGGTTAATTTTGACACGCAACGACGCAACGCAAATGGATACGCACCTTCAGATCTGCACCTTCTCACTGCACTTTTCTTTTTCTTTATCTTGTGCAAAAAGATCACGTTACAAGCCCTCACGTTTCACCTCCTTCCAAACAGATCACCAAAATATCACTTCATCGAAGCAAACAACCATACGCAAACTACCCCTCCCACCGATATCTCCACATCACATCCCTTCTCATCTAAAGTAAACCGTGCTACCCCGAGATTGCGGCATAAAATTTCCAATTAAACTATCTCACCCCCCTCGAAAAAAGAGCCGCGTAAAAAACCGAGGCAGTAAAGCAAAGTCAATTCTCGTAGCAAGGTGGTTAAACAACCGACCCGCGGAATCATCTTCCATCCCAAGCTTTGAGGATGTAGTAGCTTTGACTTCGGAGTAACGATGAAGGGGAGGAAAAGTTGCGTCTCGATTTACGAAACGGCCCATACGCGTGGATGGGCGCGTTAGAAAGTTAAGTGGGTAATGATCGGGAAGAAAAGGTGGGTCCTCTGTGCTTTTTCACACATCGACTAAAACTCTCGCCGCTGGGAGAAGGGACGGTTGGCTGTGGCTCGAGCAACGCCCGATATATAGAAGCTTCTCCCGCGGAGCTTTTAGCCGGAGCGGAGCCTCTCCTCTCCACGTGACTCAATAAGCTTTTGTTTCCATTGAAAACGTTGGACGTTGTTCTCCGCGCGCGCAGGCTCCAAGCAACTCGTTTGAGATATTAATCAGCGGCAGGAAGAAACAACGGATCAGCCGGGAATTACGCCGCCGTGGGGACTCGCATCATCCGCTTTCAGATCTCTCTCTTGCTCTACGTTACGTTTCCGTGTTACGACTCGAGACTTGAGTCGACTACCCGCTCTGTACAACATTTTTCCCGCATGGCTATCCCCGTACTTTTCCCGCAGCAACTCCTCTTCGGCTATCTGTTCAGCTTGCAAATGTATTTTGCAATTGTTTGTGACGGGCGGGATGGGGCTGGTCCCGTAGTCGTAAACTTTTGTTGCACGCGTACCTCGGAACCAGCGTTTCCCGCACCTTTTATTCCTCGCAATTTTACCTGTTAGCAACTGCTATTCTCAATGAACTGTTTTAACTGCCACACGAATCTTCTCTCTCTCTGTTTTTCTTGTTTTGTTTTCGCTGCTTTTTCCATCGAAAAAGCGCGACTATTTCTGGCGCCTATTAACCCTTTCGCCACGGCAGATTTTAGATGGTATACGTTCGAACGCAAAATTTCCGTCGTGTGACCGTGTTAACGTTTGTTTCGTTGAATCAGAGGTTGGAGGTGCGCGAAGGATGAAGTCGAGGATTGAATTAAGGTGGAAGGCGAGAAAGGTGCGAACGGAGATATTCTCAAAGAGCTTGGATGCATCGAGAGCGACACGGAAGGGTTCAATTTGGTGATTTCTTTTGATTGCAGGAGGGATCTCGCGGTGATCGGAAAGAGGGGGGTAAGAGGGGACGCAAGCCCGGAAGGAAGGCGTCCGAGAAGACGGACATGAAAGCCAAGCTTGGTAAGCAGCTGCTCGGTAATAAACTTGAATTTTAAACGTTAAACCTAATAATTCATTACCTTCTCAATTTTTATCCATGCTACTTTCCCTGAAGAATACACGTCCAGTAAACATTTCATACAAATTATTTATTTACTTCTACGGCAAGATTTTCCATTAGATTACACAAGAATAGGTAAACACTACAGGTATTACAAGAAGTACTAACGGACGCAAATTCAAAATGAAAAATTTACAAGACTCTGTCAACATGTAATACGAAGGAGTGAGAAGTGCCGGTTCGCAGTTTCACAAATCCGGTGTGTAAAAGTTTGATGAGTATCTTAACTCTTTGAACTCCAAATTTTTTTTTAAATTTCCTTTTCAACAGCTCTCTATTATTTTAAGAATTCTATTTAAAATGCACTTTAGAAGACGTTTGGTCGATAGGAACGAATTTGAACAATTTCTTTTACTAATTACATCGAAAATAGCATTAAGAGTCATATATGCGTGTACCTATGCTCATCCAGGTAAAGAAAATATTTCAAAATGTAATACATATTTAAACTGGCATAAAAATTACTGCGAATAAAACTGACGTCAAGTCACACTCGACAAAGGAGTCCAAAGGGTTAAATTATCAAAAGTTTTACAGAGAGAATTTTTTATTACAATTTTCCACCGACCTAACTGGGTCATTCGGCGAACGTAACTAATGCGAGAAGGTCAGCGATCCTTCAGATTACAAAGAGAATGGGTGTGGTAGAAATTGTATATTCCAACAGATCTACCCTTTTTTATCAGATTCACGCCTTCCGGGCTAGCCTACGTGAAATTTCACGACGCCATAACCGTGGCCATGTAAATCAAGGGTTGGTAATTTCGGGTAGCGTTCATGTTCTACGTATTTCCAAGGGTTCGTTTCGCAGTAAATCGTCGTTTCCACGTTCTAACTGCCCTTATTACCATGCTACCGTTAAGAAGTCGAGTTAGCGGCGTATTAACCGGGGAAAACAAGGTGTAACCGGCGCGAGTTACACGCAGGCCACGTGAGAAATGTACGGTGGTCTGATTGCGAAGCGTCGAGCGTCGTTTCCTCCAGGTTTCCCGAGACCCGTGACACCCTACGCGAATGCTTATCCCTCGGAACGAATGAATATTTATGGTGGGTCAACTCGACGGTGCCGGGGAACCGATGTTCCCGATGATTCTGCGCCCAAGACGAGAGATGGAAGGATGTGTTTTGCAATTCCATCGTTCGGGAAGCTTCCGAAGACGTTGGCGATGAAAGCTTTCGGTGCAGCTGTGCTGTTCCTTCGCCGTCCTAACTACTTTCGCTTCGGTAATTTTAAAACATTACTCCACCCTCCTTGCAAGATTTTCGTTCGCTCTTATTCGTTAAGGAAAGTTCGTAATCAAGACAGCAGGTTTCTCGCGTTGTACCTTCTACTTCCAATCTTACGAGCTTTTCCCTCCGCGTTTTTCTTCCATTTTTCACGTCGGTTAGTTTCTTGGTGGGTTTTTTTTTTTTTTTTTTTTTTTTTAAGGAACACAGCGCAGGTTCACGTATGAACGCGCGAGGAAATCGCGCAGACGAAACTATCTTTCCCGGTTGGGATCCGATGTTTCAGTCCCCTTCTGCAACACAATTCCCTAGCTTCCCTTCTGCCTGTGCACATTCGAACTGGTTTCTAAGGTCGGGCATGGAGCAACACGGACGAGCTTTAAGCTCGTTTTACGACCGACCAACTTCCGTGTCCGCAATCCCGCGCGCTCGCTCTCTACCCAGCTCTGCGGCCGAATTCCTCTTATATTCTCGTTCACCGCGATTTCGTAATTTTCTATCCGGTTCGTGTAACCTTTCCCTGCTGCCGCTGAATCGACGTTGCTCCGCGAAGAAGCCACCGTTTGTCCGTGTACCTCTATTTTGAGTGGCTTTTGCAGTCGTAATTTCTCCTGATTGCTTTTTCCCCCTTTCTTTCTTGGTGAACGTCGTGAATCTGGCTTTTCCCGAATTTTCTTCGTATGCACACCGTGGAAGAAAAGTTATGATTTACTTGTTTGATCGCGTTACTATCGAATTTCCTGTTAATTTTGTCGTCGATGTGAAATAAGTAGTTGAACAGTGGTTTATCTACTTTCAGCTTCTAATGTATAGTCGATGGAAGCGACATGCTGAGGTTTGAAAATTAGAAACGGTTGTTTAGAGGAGATAAGGCGCTCGAGCTGAATTTAAGATCGTTTTGATGGCAACTTGGAATTTATTTATTTTTACGGGAAGATTTATCATTAGTTTACGAAGATAAGTAAGCACAAACGGGCGCATATTCAAAATGAGAAAAGTACATTATTGATTATAGTATATTTAAAAAAATTATCTGTTCGACCCTTAACCCTAGAACTCCTAAGGGGGAATTCCCCGAACTCACAAGTTGAACAATTTTAAATTAGAGCCACTTCCCTTTCGCGAAAAATTCTCAAAAAATTATGTATCATCCTGTACACATTTAAGTTTGATATTCAGAAGTCGCCGTTGCTGTATGAAGAACATATTATTCATAAGAAAAAGAAAACCAACTACACGTCGTGGCACTGGCGATCACGCGAAGCGAACCCTTCCCCTTTTTTATCTCCAAAGCATAACAATCTATCGCAGAACGAAGAATCAGACTAACTAATAGGAGAGGAACGATGCAGCATTTAATTTTATGAACATGATTCCTACTTTACTATTCATGTTTTATCAGAAGAATCATATTCTGAGTAGTTTCATGCTAGTACACTATTGTCCGATGCTGTCTTATTCTATATAATTAAAAATAACTAAAATGTAACTAAAAAGTTCTTACAAAATATAACATGTTCAAATGTTATAAAAATTTTTTCACCAAATTTTTTTCAGGGTAAA
>NW_017100179.1:52914-61382 GCF_001263275.1 Habropoda laboriosa
GTTCTAGGGTTAACGAAAGATCGTAAGGTGACATTTTAAACATCCGTTCACAAGTAACGTATCCACGGCCCTGAGTGCGACTGTATACGTCAATTGTGTGTCGCTGTTTAACTCTTTCATTTACGACCTCACTGTTATCGCTTTCATCGACTATACCAGGCCTGGGCGACTGGAGGCTCGCGAGCCGCAGACGACTCCTCTCCCTACTCCTGGGTCCCCCCCACCAAACTCCTGTGGAGTATAGGAGGAGGTTGGGGAGATTAGGAGTGTATATGAAGGAGGCTGCATCCTCGCCTTACGCATATATTACATGCATATATTCGCAGTCACGCGAGGCAAAGCACGGTAAAGGCAATATGAAATAGTTGATAGTGGGGGAACCGGAACACTGGTAGTGGAAGTCGAGAAGCGACAGCGGGGAAGAAGTTACCCGAGCCTGGACTGTACAATTTCTCGAACGTCGCTTCCGTCGACTATACAATCCCGCGAACATCGCTTCCGTCGACTATACAATCCCGCGAACATCGCTTCCATCGACTATACAATCTCTGACGGCCTGTTTTCACGCGCGAAATTTTATTTAACCCTTTCGATACTAACGACGACTATAGTCGTCCATCGTTGGACGCTCGCTGTGAACTAACGGCCACTATAGTCGTCTATCCTTGAACGCCGGCTATTTTGAAATCTTCCACACAAAATGGTATTATTAATCAATTTTATAAAGTGTTATTACTGTAAAACGTGTTAAAGTATAACTTCCTCCCGCCAATTCATCACATTGTTCGACAAAATTTAACTGCTATGCTCCTTATCCGGTAAAATGGCGTTCGCGTCGTAGTTGTCCCGTTCAGTGGTAACGTATTTGCGATAAAACTGTCCGTTCAACGGAGGCAAAGCGGCTAAAGACGAAGCCGTATCGAAAGGGTTAAACCCAAACAGAATCATCTGTTCGATTTGATTCAGATGTCGATCCCAAAGGTGATCCGAAATACAACCGCAAAATGGCTGCGTGAGAAGTCTTAATTTCCGTTTCAACGCTGAATCGATTTCTCCCGCGTCTTTCTGCAGGTGTCGTGTCCATCGGCAGGACGAATCTCTTTCCGATAGAATTCCCCTCGCGTCGTTAAACCTCCTCTTCGTCGTCGAGGTAGCTTTCTTTCTTTAAAAAGAAAAAAGAAAAAAAAACGACGATGGTACACGTTTATTGCCGCGTAAAAGGCGCGCTTAGTGAGCCGTAGGGGCGATAATAGCCGCGCTACCCTTGATCGTAAAGAGCTTTATCACAGTCGCCGTAGTAGAAATTTGCAATATTCCGCGGTGGGCTATTACGATCAATTTTATTCGTCTTCTTCGCGCGTGAACCGGAAGCGGGCGCGCGGCCACCAAACGAATGGTCCCTCGTTCCTGTGTACCACACTAGGCCAGCCGAACGAGCGAGTGGCAAGCACGCGGTGAAAAATCGTGCGTCGCGTTTGAGTTACGCGAATTTATAGCGCGCGATGGTTACGACCAATGTGGACACGCACGTCCTTCACCTTCGTTTGTAATTTTTGCGCGACAATTTATCGCCTAGTTTTCACCGCGATCCAGAGACCCGGGAGAATATTTACCGGCGCTCGTTTCTCTCGCGAACGATTTCGCGTGTCGTTAACATCGTTTAAGTTTCATTACGTTTTCGAGGCATTGTCGGTTTAAGGAAGAAGCGGTTTTAACCCTTCGACAGTTTGTCCCGCGTGAAATTCAGAGCGAGAAATATCTAACTGTTTGACTCGAGAGAGATTTTTAGGAAGAAAGTTGGAAAGGGACGAGATATTATTGCCGTAACTATGACGTAGGGTTGTGTATCCCTTGTTTTAAAAATGATCATACGCGACGTAATTATTAAAAAAATACGCGTGAATGTAAATTTCTTTTACCGTGAGTCATTATTTTATTAGACTGTCAAAGGGTTAAAAGGACACGCGTAGAATCTACAATTTTTCGACCGTAATTCATAATGTTAGACTGTCAAAAGGTTAAGATTCTAAAAGATAGAAATGTAAGGGACTCGCAAAGCTAGACAAGTATAATTCTTCGGAAAGTATGTAATTTATAGAGTATGTTTATCAGGTAAATTAGAAGTTAATTGATAAATTATGACGAGCACTCATTCTTAATAACAATCACCGGACATTGTCACGCTGTCGGTTACCCTCTTGCTTCTCAGGAGACACTCAGTTTTTTCTTGCTGAATCGCTGTTCACCGACTGCCCTATATCCCTTAGGCAAAGGACTCGCCTCGCTTCACGAGCAAAGAAGAAACAAAAAGGACAATTTTCCCGTCGCTTAACGTATCGGTCTACGACGGACACGTCATCAAACGCCGACGCCGCTCCTGTGTAGTTCGCTTCGTTCGCTAGCTCGGTATAGTTGATGGAAGAAATATGTATAGCGAGCTCGTAAAATCGGACATCTGTGAAAGTAAACATGTTTCGAGTGTTCTAACAAGGGAATTGACAGAAGTTAAGGCCCCACAACTTCAGTTAAAGCCTCATGAAGTACTGTCCTACGCTGAGAAGATGACGAGCGGGACGACAGAGGGGCAAGGGGAGCAAGTCACTCGCTTCACCTTTGATGCTCACCGTCGCGCGATGGATTAGTGTACCGAACCAAGGAAAAAATTGAGAGACTTTGCGCACTATGTCAATAACGCCCTCTCTATTTTTTCTCGTCGGTTCCTTATTTGGGTACGGAGGTCCCGATCCTACAATAATAAAAATGCGTGTGATCTGACTTTATGGGTGTGTCTGCTACAGTCAACGACACTCGCATTCCTTTTGCTCGTCATCTTCTCAGCGTAGGACAATACTTCACTCGCACCGCCCGAATCTTCCGTCACACGGTGCTATGCGATCCGATTCGTCGATGTTATCGCGCCATTATCGCGGCCAATAATGGCAATGGGCGTGCCCTATTTCTACGATTGCGTTAGAGAAGGTGGGCCTATGGCATTCACACAGTGTATCTCATTATCAGCTTCGATTTAGTCCTAACTCATAAATATCAAATATTGCATACCGATCTAATCTCCGTTTTAATCTACAACCTTTCTGTATTCCTTCCACCAACTATACCCAGGCTTACTTACTCCGATATCTTCGATTTGACTGTATTTCCTATTCCTCGAAATCGTACGGGAGTTAAGCAAGAAAGCTCTATAACGGTATTTTTGTATGCGGAGTAGAATGCGAACGTTCGAACATTGTGGAAAAGTTGGCCTGCTTCGATACGCAGCAGCCGATGTTTCATCGTATTCTTCACCTGGTTCTAGCTTATTTCTTATCTCAAGCACAAAAGCTCCCTTTTTCTTTGTAAACGTTCTTTATAGTCGAATAAGGGCGTGTGAAACCAGAGTTTCGGAAGCAGAGGGTTCTCACACCCTTACTCGCGTCATTTTATCGCGTTTCTTTTTCCTCTTTTTCCTCTTTTTCTCTCTCACCAGATCCTCCCCTGTGTATCCGCAATTCCTGTCGCTTCATTGTATACGAGGCGACGCGTTTTGTTAACGCAGCACCGCCCGCGCGTCGCGGAAAAAAAGAGTATCGCGTTACTAGTTAACAGTGACATCGAGCTCGCCTGGTGTACGCGAAAGGTGGGCTTTAACGCGGTTCTAGGTATCATTAAGCCGCGAATTTTCACAGCCACCGCCGCCGCCGCGGGTATTATACGGCCGTTCGTATTTCTTGCGTGGCGGGTTCGTTTGACTGCGGAAAAAAGAGCGATATTTGCATTTCACGATGGCTCTGAGAAGGGGGAGAGAGAGCCTCGTGCAAGAAAACAGCGTCGTTTGGAAAAAGTATTACGCGTTCCTCGCGGCTCCGCGTTATTAGGATTCTGTTTTGCTTATCTCCTCGCGAACTCTCGCGCAGACTTGGCGCGCTAGGTCAGATCTATTTTGAATTATTAACGCGACACTACCGTGGCGGCGGCGGCGACTGTATTCGATCTCACGTGAAAAATTCACCAAAGGAGCGCCATTTGCATTACACGCGGTCGCCTTGTTTGGCTTCTCTTACCCCTTTTAAGGCCGCGTAATCGCCTTTTCGATCGCTGCTTAAAGACCGTTTCGCACTTGGAGCTTAAGCGGACGCTTAAAGGGTACGATGAATTCTTTCAGTCGTTTAGGGTGGCAATTAGAGGCAATTGTTGGTCGTGTCTAGAAAACACGACGAAGAGATACCTCGAGTATGGAAAAGCCGGGATAAACACGAGGTATTCCTTTTGCTCTGGATGGAACGTGTTTTATACGGTACACGGCGTGCGAGAGATATTTTTCAAACGAGAAATAACGGAGAGAGGAATGAAATAGGTGTAGAAAGTGTCGCTAATTCAGGAATAATTATTAACCCTTTGCACTTGGAGTTGTCTCGAGTAAATCTTGCAGCAATTTGGCGATTTTTTAGCTTGGTACGTGTATGTAGTGGATTATTTATTTGAATGGAAAAATTATAAGTAAGATTCTAAAAAATATATTTTTTTTTCTGTTTTTTATTTTTAGTGTCTGAGAAACACTTTGAGTGCAACGTCAAACATTGTCTGCGTTTGGAAGAGTACTTCGAGTGCAAAGGGTTAATTCTTGCTTTTCAATTTTAAAAAAATGTGAAATTATAATCAACTGTAATTTTTCTTCTCGATTTTCT
The DNA here is from genome assembly GCF_001263275.1 of Habropoda laboriosa. NCBI lineage: Eukaryota > Metazoa > Arthropoda > Insecta > Hymenoptera > Apidae > Habropoda > Habropoda laboriosa. Next base: position 57,597 of record NW_017100179.1, read on the forward strand.
TCAAAAAAATTTGTAGAATGTTAAGAAAACTTGAAGGAAACTAAGTTGACATATACATTTATTTCTTTATTACAATAAAAGTCTCCAAAATTGTAGTCAACTGTAATTTTTCTTCTCGATTTTCTTCAGAAAAATCGGGTTATAGAGGGTCAAGAGAACTTAAAGGAAACGAAGGTTGCATATACATTTATTTCTTTATTACAAGTGTCATGAAAATTGTAATCAACTGTAATTTTTCTTCTCGATTTTCCTCAAAAAAGTCGGGTTGTAGAGGGTTAAGAAAACTTAAAGAAAACTAAAACTTGTTTATTACAACAAAAATCACCGTACACTTTTACAAAAGCATCTTAATATTTTCTGTAACTTAAAGCAACAAATCTGCAATCCTCCATTTTGACGGATTTCGTTCTTCCACTGTCAACAAAACTTAAAAAAAAAACGACCAAACCTAACAAAACACAAAACAACAAAATATTCTCGTATATCCCGCTATCACCCGCTAGCAGATCCTCCAACAATATCCTCGAGAATAAACTCTTCTAGGTGCGAACGTGGCTTAACGAGAAACGCAACCGTACCACCCACCTCAGCTTCTCACGTTTTCACGCTTTTTCCCTGTTTATTTTTCCAGAACGAAGCCGGCAGAGTGCGAGGGAGTGTCGAGCTCGAAAGAAGCTAAGGTATCAATACCTTGAAGAGCTGGTGGCCGACCGCGAGAAGGCTGTGCTCGCGCTTCGAAAGGAGCTGGAAATGGTGAGTCATAGGACAGAAACGCGTCTACTCCTTATCCACTTATCATCTTATTCCCGACGATTCGTTTCTCCGTTATATTTTCCGCGTATATCCTCTCTGTCGGTGTTCCCCATCCCCCCGGGTTGTCCTCTCGCGCTGCGGGGCGATAATAAATCCTTTCTCTCTGACGAGAGAGAGAGAGAAAGAGAGAAAGACAGAGCAAAAGAGAGAGAGAGAGAGTTCTACGCGGCTGCTAGGTGAGTTATGCACCTATTATTCCGCGCTCCCTTTCACGCTAGACGTTTTTAAAGTCGTACGTGTCCTCGATTATGCAAAAAAAAACAGAATCGTTCGCGTTTGTATTTGTCCCGTTGCTCTCCCCACTTTTGCGTTAATATCGTAAATTCCACGTGGAGCGGGACAAGAAGAAGAAGGAGGAGAAGTTTTCCCGAAGAATCGTAAACATGTCGCGCTACTTTTTACCCCCTGCTGTATCTTTTTTTTCTCTTCTTCTGTTTTTCTTTCTTTTTTGTCGCCGCTACAAAAGGAGTAATGCGCGCCCTGAAGTTTTCAGAATTAGCTAGAAAAGCGATAGAGCCCGCGCCATGCAGGCGCTGGAATATCTCGTAACTTCCGTCTCTGAAGTCCTCTATATCTCTCTAGCTTAGCCATGAGCTAAGCTTGCCGAGCGAATTGCGCGGAAGGTGTGAATTTCTATCGCGATTGAAAATATTATTGCTTGGAAACGGCGATGACGCTGCTAGAAACGTGACTGTCCAAGCTTTACCCTAGATCTACTCTCTGTTTGCTTTCGATTTCCGTCGATAGAACATTAACGAATCAAGTCGAGTCAAGCTTTCAAGGTATGTACATACATTTGAAACCTGTGTATAGCTGTTGGAAGCGATATTGGGGGGTCGTCGATTCAAGCATTAAACGGCGACGTTAAGGGTTGCACGTCATTTCTGAAGTGGTGTTTAAGTTTGAAAATTTTAATATTAAGATTTTCTTTATTTTCGATATTAAAAAATTTCTTTATATCTCTATTTTAAATATTACAAATTTCTTTATTTCTTTATTTCAGACATTAACCCTTTGCGATCGGTGCCGCCATAGTGGCGGGATTTCAGTTTTGTTCTAGAAATCGGTGTCGCCGCTATGGCGGCATGATCTTTGTTTTGTCAAGTATCATACTTTGGAGAATTACAAAAATTCAAACGTTTTATTTTTATGCACTATAACTAGTATGTATTAAACGAAATGTATCAGTTTCAAAATATTCTGTTTTTCAATATCCTTATACATAAAAAAAAAAATGTAAATTTGCTCCGACTAGCTGGTAGTCCCACCAGAGAAATGTGCCGATCGCAAAGGGTTAAAAGTATTAAAAATTTCTGCTTGCAATCGTGGGCAAAATTAATCTGTAACTGTGAACGATTAAGGCGCAGACTAATTCTTCAACCCTTTCGCAACCAATGGAAATCATATGTTCCACTTGAATATTCCAACAGATATTAATCTGAATTTGGTATCCATTACTGACACCACGATCTTAGAGATAAATAAAAAATTCGTGAAAAAGTAATTTGCTCACGAAAGGGTTAAATATGCTGCGATTAGAGGGACCAACCCTCAGTTTTGTCTAATTTTCTACCTCACTCTGTCGCTTCCATCGATCAGACAAATCAACCCATATCCTTTTCGAATTGTTCATATTCTAAACACCCCGCAGTCTTCGCTTTCCAAAGAATACTCGTCCACTATTCGAAGAGACCTACTTAACTAAGCGAAACGAAGAAGAGGAGAGAATCTTTCCTTCCACCATCACTATCCACACCGCCAACAACCAATCCAGAACCTATCCAGCTTCCTCGAAGTTCCCGAGACCGCTTTTGGTGTAAGAAACGACGTTGGATCGCGTGTCAGCTGAAACTCGTGTAACCGCTATCTTCTATTTTCCTTTCAGTATCGGCAGTGGGGACAGGAATTGGATACCGGACGAGTTCCCGATGGGCTACAAACGATGCTAGAAGAGTTTGGCTACCTGAAGCGGGATAATGTAGCCAACTAGCCAGAAGAAGCAGAAGAGGAAGAAGAAGAAGCAGCAGCAGCAAGAACGAAAGAAGAAACACGAGTCACGAACATCGAGCTTCGCTATTTTTTTTTTTTTCTCTCTTCGTTGCTTCCACCTATCCTGGTGTACCACCTTTCTCTAGTGGTGTAGTCTCTCCACCTTCACTTCCGTTTCTTTTTTTTTTTAACCTGATTCTTCTTCCGCCGGAAGAATAATCAGGATTTTGTCTACGCGTTGAATTCGAAATTCTTCTCATAGAGCACGTTCGAGGTTCTGTCTTGCGTTTCTCCACAAAGAAGGGAGCACTTCGTGGATAAGAAGAAGAAAAAAAAAGAGCATCCTGTCTCGTTCCAGTACAGAGTTTTGTCCTGCTTCTAGCTAGTCCTTGCTCGTCGTCCTCCTCTTGTCTCATCTCCCTTTCGGAAGGAGAAACCGCGGTTTCGGCGTTTGTTTATGTTTCTCTCGTTGAATATTCTTAATATTATTATTACGTTTTGTTCTGAACGCTTTTCACGAATGATTTATCTCGTGTCCCATTGTTGTTTACGATGCAATTAAGTTAAAAAGTACGTCTCTTTTTGTTTTGTTCGTCTTGTATTTTTTTTTTACACACATCGTTGAGACACCAACGATAAAAAAGATTGAAACAATCGATCGAAGCGCGAGCGTGACACACGCTCGTTCTATCTACAAGTATCTTTTCTCATTGTTGTTAGAGAAAGAGAGAGGGAGAGAGAGAGATTATGGTAAAAAGTTTATCGTACATCTCTCTCTCTGTGTTGTGTCGACGAAGAACGTTCGCTGTGTATGATAGTCGAAAAGAAAGGGAAAAGTTACGCGGTATTTTGCCTGTTCGGAGATTCTGTCACGTTTATTATTCGTAGGTGTATTCGTTGAGCGACTTAGACCTCGTTTTATGTAAATTATCGCCAGGAGCGTTTTTCTTTGTATCTTTTCTTTTTTTTTTGCTTTTGATCCTG
>NW_017100179.1:61470-62634 GCF_001263275.1 Habropoda laboriosa
TCTGGAGAAAGTCTAGAGATCGAATAAAATGAATATTTTTAAAGAAATCTCTCGTGTTTGCCTTCTTTTATCTTCGTCTGTCGAACACCTGTTTTTTCCCCCTGTTGTCGTATTTTACCCTTCCTTTTTCCGCACGTTTTTCGCGCCGAGAAGAGCGCAGTTTCGCGGGTGTCATTTTGAAATAATATTTTTGACACCGCGCGATATCTCGCCGGCGTGTGTTCGTCGTCGACCGTGAAATTTGCATATTTCGCCGTGAAATACGCCCCCGACAACGAAATCTCTGTTTCGATTTGCGCAGATTGCAACGCAATCACCCATTGATATTATCCGAACGCGTCGAAACGACGTTACTGCCGTTCGATAGAAGAGCGGAGTGAACAAAAAAAAAAAAAAGAAGAGAAAATATACGCACCACGGGAGGTAAAACGAACAGTTCCCTCTAGCCTCTTCTATCCTCGACCGTATGCAAAATATGGCTATTCGCGAAAGAGTCCTTTCGGAGTGAATCAGGCCAGGTCAAACGGTAACAGTGTCGGAGGCGATAATAATTGAAAGAAACCATCTGACCTGCATACTAAGAATAACGTATTATTTCAGTGTTCAACCTGGCGTCTGTTATTTAAACGATCGGCGCGAACGAAAGAGGAATTCCTGTTATCTTGATCGTGTGTTGGGGCCGAAAAATTCGTAAATTTGAGAGGATCAACAGTCTCTCGTTTTACAGCCCTTTTAACTTAAACGACGGAATTCTAGTATTGTTTAATAATTGAAGCCACGGGACGTATCATCCGGTGCATGTAATTTTCCCCGAGATCTAATTGTCCCGCCGCGAAAGCCGCTTAATTTAAACAGCTTACATCCGCGGCGCGTTGAACGGAACGTAGAACCGTGAATTCTTTCGCTGGTGTAAATGTAAACGCGTTGCTGGGCGAAGCCTCGTGTGATACACCTTCGTTTGAAAGAGGAGGAGAGAGATAGAGAATTTCTTAATACGTTGAATCGTGTAGGTAGGATAGCCGCACAAGCATTAGCCGCACTTGCGACGCTCGTAAAAGCGGAGGAGGCGCATGTGCGCGGATCTCGCGCGCTAGATAACGACGCACAATTCCTCGCGCCATAAACCGTGTCCATTCAATTTCGTTTTCGCGGAAAAACGCGTTC
>NW_017100179.1:62707-66735 GCF_001263275.1 Habropoda laboriosa
AAAAGAGAGATAGGTACCTACTACTGTGCTGAAGAGTGTATTCGAAGATTTTTCTGGTATTTAAGGAGGCGGACTTTTTTGGAAGGGCTATAAGTGCACTTATTTTAGAATTGTTAAAGTGTTTTAATCGGGGTTGTTGCGAAATTCGTCGAAATTAGGGACGAATCAGAATATTTGAATATTCGAATTGCTTGAATTTGCTCGAATATTCGGATTTTCGAAAGAGACCTATTCAAAATGTTGCGCTATTATATCGAATTATCTCAATTATTCGAAAAAAGGAATTCGTATTCGAAATGATCGAATGCTCGAATTTTCAGAACAGCCCTATTCAAAATATTGCCTTACCATGTCGAATTACTTGAATTATTCGACTAAAGAATTCGTATTTGAAGTTATCCGCATTATTCGAATTATCCGAATAAGGAATTCCTATTCGAAATTATCCGAATAGTTCGACTATTATTCCTATTCGAAATTATCCGAATTATTAGAATAAAGAATTTGTATTCCAAATTATCGAATATTCGAATTTTCAGAACGGTCCTTTTTAAAATATTTTCCTATTATGTCGAATTACCCAAGTTATCTGAATAAAGAATTCGTATTCGAAATTATCCGAATTATTCGAATAGTTCGACTATTGTTCCTATTCGAAATTATCCGAATTCTTTGAATTATTCGAATTAGGAATTCGTATTCGTAGTTATCCGAATTATTCGATTAATTCACTTATTATTCCTATTCGAAATTATCCGAATTCTTTGAATTATCCGAATTAGGAATTCGTATTCGAAGTTATCCGAATTATTCGAATAGTTCGACTATTGTTCCTATTCGAAATTATCCGAATTCTTTGAATTATTCGAATTAGGAATTCGTATTCGTAGTTATCCGAATTATTCGATTAATTCACTTATTATTCCTATTCGAAATTATCCGAATTATTTGAATTATCCGAATTAGGAATTCGTATTCGAAGTTATCCGAATTATTCGAATAGTTCGACTATTGTTCCTATTCGAAATTATCCGAATTCTTTGAATTATTCGAATTAGGAATTCGTATTCGTAGTTATCCGAATTATTCGATTAATTCACTTATTATTCCTATTCGAAATTATCCGAATTATTTGAATTATCCGAATTAGGAATTCGTATTCGAAGTTATCCGAATTATTCGAGTAAAGAATTCGTATTCGAAATTATCGAATATTCGAATTTTCAAGTCAGCCCTATTCAAATGTAATACTGCTTTATTACATCGAATTATCCGAATTATCTGAATAAAGAATTCGTATCCAAAGTTACCCAAATAAACCACTCGTATTCCAAATAATCCAAATTATTCGAACAGTCAAACTATTCGAACTTTCACAATCCTACTTTCGAATCTTCATCTCGACAAACCACATTTCGATCAATAAACATTACTTTTCATAAAATTACATACGTCCAAAGTTCCATTATCAATACAGCCGCTTCATCTCCGCGATAATCTAATAGAAACGAAAAGCTGTCGACGGGAGAACGAGCGAATAGCGTTGCAATGGTAATTCGATAACACGGTAACAATGGCCACCGATGGTTAACCAAGTGACGTTCACGCGGACGTAACTTGTCCGCGCAACTCGGGAATTGCAACTGCATCAAACTGGATGAAAAAAAAAAAAAATATCCAGGCGTTTCTCGAAGAATTAAGGCGTTTTAACTGCTCGTTTAAGCGGACGTAAGCACGAGGCTGTAACTGTTCTAAAGACTCTCCGTCTAAAGTACCCTTTTTATCGTCTCTGTTTTTATACCTACCCCTTGTTCACGGTTAACGTATTCCATTTCACGCGTATCCCTTTCATAAACCTTGCATTCCATTTTCAGGCATTTCCACGTGGAACTGTGCCGCCGAAAACCCTGATAACTTTCATATCTAACCGACGTGTGTGCGTATACAAGGAGATATTGCGAACAAATAACACCGAGCAACAAGGAAGATCGAAGATCGGTGAGTGTCGTTTTGTTCGAAATTCCTGGAAAAAAAGGATACTTCTTCTTTCTTTCCTCTTTTCAAACGACGCAGTAAACACGATGTCGTATCTTGACCGATATTGCAGAGGGAATTACGGAAGCCAGATAGGTTTCTCCGTTTAATTTGTGTGCTAATGCCGTTACCGTTACGAGCAGCATCGCCGGATTTGCGTTTCATTTACTTCGTAATTTATTCAATGACCGACACTTTTGTTCCGCGAATCCGTCCGACGCAGACCAGCCACGTATATACCCAGTTTACTCTGTGTCTTTATTGAACCACGCCGAGAGAGAAACTGCCTTTTAAAATTTCACAATACCAAGATGCTCCTGTATTATTCCTCTTGTACCGAGAAGAAGTTGAAAGAAAGGCGGGGAAAAAAGGAAGGAGAAAGATAGACGAGAATGAAAGATCATTTCGATCGTAGTAGCCTCTCCGAGGGTTTTTCTCTATGAATCTTTAAGAGACGCGGAATGCTACATCGTAATAGTAATCCTGGAGCATCATGAAAGAAGAAAGAGCGGTCACGGTTTGCTGGGGATACAGATGAAACAAAATCTGAGGCAAACTGGCTGGCTACACCGTTGGGGATTTTAATTCTCAAAGGTCTGTGTACATATTTTATACGGTTGCCCGTTTCGTATCTTGCCGTGTGATCGGCAACCGGTCCCGTCCCACCTACGTCAAAGATAAATAAATTCTTCAACGAGTACCGGGAACACTGTCTCGAACTACTAGAGGGGAGATCACGCGAAACGAATACGGCCACTCGATAATTCAACCCTCGTGGCAATTTAACGGCCTAAGAAATCCATCGGCTGCAAAATCGGTGGTAATGTGAATCGTGCACAGAGATATATCGTACGGTTGCAAAAGTTCGTGGCTGATTTGAAAATAAAACACAATCGGTGTGTGCAAAAGCAGATTTCGTTTGAAACTGAAATGGAATGAAATGAATAATTATTTGAAAGTAAAATGTGTGGCGGTGTGTCTTTCGATAGGAATGTAACATTACGGTAAAAGAAAGATGTGTGTCGAAGTCGATAAGGTTCTCGCCACCTCTGAAAATCGGGCACGAACTTTTGCCATCGTTCAATATAATACGTAAAAGAGTGTTGGATACCGCTCTAAGATAGAAAACATTTTATATTTGTTATTTAGTTTAAGATAGGTGATCTGAAAATTTTCGTCTATCGTTCGAACACAAAATAGGATTCTTGAAACCGTTACTCGGCAACCCTGAGTCGTCTGTTTTTCCTCAATCCCGAGTCGTACGCTTGAAACTTACTCGGCAAATCCTGGCAATATTCAAGAATGCCTGCTGGACCTTTTCTTACTCCTACTACCGCTATTATCAGACCTCCGAATTTTCTTTAAGGAGACACTGAAAATTAGAATCAGTTGGCGTCTAAGATCCCGACTAGAATTTCAGTTAGGCATGCCTAAAGACGAATGTGGGCCTAATGCGGAAACGATCGGCAAATCCTGGCAATATTCAAGAATGCCTGCTGGACCTTTCCTTACTCCTACTACCGCTATTATCAGACCTCCGAATTTTCTTTAAGGAGACACTAAAAATTAGAATCAGTTGGCGTCTAAGATCCCGACTAGAATTTCAGTTAGGCATGCCTAAAGACGAATGTGGGCCTAATACGGAAACGATTAGGCACATTTAAATGCTGCAAGCCTAATCGTTACCGCATTAAGTTCTAATTCGGAAGGAATGATGCATGCCTAAGTTGGGCATTCCTAACAGTTGCCATACGTGGCCCACATTCCTAACAGTTGCCTTACGTGGCCCAAATGGGGTGGCCGAGCGCACGCCTAAGTTAGGCATTCCTAACAGTTGCCATAGTGGCCTAAATGAGGGTGGCCGAGCGCACGCCTAAGTTGGGCATTCCTAACAGTTGCCATACGTGGCTGAAATGGGGATGGCCGAGCGCACGCCTAATTTAGGTATTCCTAACAGTTGCTATACGTGGCTGAAATGGGGATGGCCGAGCGCA
>NW_017100179.1:66753-69847 GCF_001263275.1 Habropoda laboriosa
AGCGCACGCCTATGTTAGGCATTCCTAACAGTTGCCATACGTGGCCCAAATGGGGTGGCCGAGCGCAAGCTTAGGTTGGGCATTCCTAACAGTTGCCATACGTGGCCCAAATGGGGATGGCCGAGCGCACACCTAAATTAAGTGGAGTGGGGCTCTCAAACTCATATGTAGGAATATTGACAGACATCTCAGTGTCGGACGTACGCTTGCGTGTAGAGGTTAGGTCGCCATAAAAGAGCTTAGCTTAATAAAGCTATTCTAATATGGACCTAATGCGGCTTTCCCAATTAGGCGGTCGTGAATATTCCGCGTTACATACAGCATGCGGGCCTAACAGGCAAATTAGGCTAGCCTAATGCGGACCTAGTATCTGCCTAAGTGAAATTTCTAGTCGGGATACTAAGCTAGATGCACAGAAAATCATCTAGAATGTGTAGCCTAAGTACCTTAAAACTTGTAAGACTTCCGTGTACGAAAGTTTAGTAGAACGAAATTATTATTGTAGAAGTACTAGGTATGTATACAGGGTGGTAGGAAATGGGTTGAGAATTTTAAAGGTAGATAGTAGGAATGGAGGGGAGAAGTGTGAATAAACATGGATCGAGAAATTAACATTTTCTGTTTTTTATTATTTAACCCTTTCGCTATGGCAGATTTCAATCGTGGCCGCATCGTTGTAAAATTCGTTTTATTAAATTAAGGTAGAAGTGTGCAAAGAGCAAAAATTAAGGATTAAATTACTTGCTTCCTGAGATCATATACGGTATTTGCAACGATATTAATTTTTCGACCCATATTTATCAGAATCTTGGTTCCTCCATTCGACGAGTACAATCTACCCTTAAAATTCCGAACTCTTTCTTTTAACTGCGGAACGAACATTATAATACGGTGTTCGCAAAGATATTAATTTTTCACTCAGATTTGGATTTTGAATTTCGAATTATAATGAGTAATTTAAGTACTCGGATATCTGGATAATAGGAGCTCTAGTTCAGACTGATAAATCGTTTAGTATCGCTCTGTAACGATTCACCATTTTCTTGACTGCGGAGCAAACATTATATACGGTGCTTGCAACAATATTAACTTTTTACTCAGATCCACATTTCGAATTACAATGAGTAATTCAAGTATTCGGATATCTAAATAAATAGGAGCTCTAGTTCAGACTGATAAATCGTTTAGTATAGGTCTGCAACGATCGATCGTCTCCTTATCACTAACCGTACCGACACTTAAATCTAGGAAACAGCCTTTAGATAATAATAATAAAACAAAATTACATATTTTTATTTTTAAGAAAATACAGGGGAAAAACAGGTGCATGGTTTTAAATTGAAATTTTAAAACCGGTCATTTGACCGGGCCATGGTACGGTTAGTGTTAATTCTTCAGATTATACGCGGTACTTGCAACAATATTAATTTATCAGGATCTTGGTTCCTCCATTTGCCGAGTACAATCCACCCTTAAACTTCCGAATCTTTTCTTTCTACCACCTTGTATATAAGTAACGATCGTCGAGCCAGGTCGAATCAAATCGAATTTCTCCTTCTCCGTATTGATTCAATCACGGCCACGATATAATATTCACGAGCGGAGGATTCTGTCAAACGTTCGCCCTGGTCTTGTGGCGTGGCGGCTGGAAATGGTTTTCCGTAGAGGTCGAACCTGGATAGGGTCGGCTATCAGGCTTTACGATTGACCGAATCGTAAAGCCGTCCTTCCTAAAACGGAATACGATCAACCTGCCCGCCGATATTTGATTCTTGATCGCATAAGCCGAGAGAGCAGCAAGGTCGTCGGTGCAGCAAATTCCGCGCAAACGTCCCCGTTAATTCTCTCTCCACCTGTTCTCTCTCTATCTACCTTCTTCTTCCCTCGTCGTGGCTCTGGTCATCGCTCTGTCTTCCACTTCATACCTCATCTTCGTACCGATGGATTCGAGGGCGAAAATTCAGGCCAGCGATATTTCATTCCGCGCGTTCGCGGTTCGATATCACGTTTAACCCTTCTTCTTTTTTTTCTCCATTACGTATAGAAATCAGTTCTTTGCGATTTTTTGGTAAAGTGAAAATTTTAGTTAAAAGAAGATGTGAGAAGTTGATCGTTGAAATATTCGCCGTTGTTTTCTACGACTTCTCGCCACTTTTCTGGCAAGTCACGAATCCTGTCGCGATGAAAACTCGGTGGCTTCGGCGCGATGTGCTCGTCTAGGCATTTCTCGAACGTCTTCGAGAGTTTTGAATTGCACGTCTGCTAAGTGACGTTGTAGCGAGCGTGCGGTAAAAGTACCCAATCCAGTGAGAAAATCGCCTATTTTGCCCCTGCAGACGTATGGAACAGTGTCAATTTGCGCTCGCGTTGTCCAGATAATCGCTTTTTTCTTTCGATGGCGTCTTTCAAATTCAAGAGTTGACGTTGAGTGCAGCCGCTGTTTCTCCTGGATCAAGGAATTCGTGACGCAGGATTTCCTCCGTGTCCCACCATATGCAATGAAACCGAAATTCTTTCGGAAAGAACTTATTTCTACACCTGATATCTTTCACGAAGAATTTTTCCACATTTCGAACTATCTCTGATAAAGAGGTTGAGCGTAAGCGTGACCCGTGACGTTTCTCGATGGATTCTTTCTCGTAATTTACGATTAAGCAAGAGTTCCCGAGTTGTTCGGAAAGTTTTACAGCAGGAGATTCTAGGGATTCTTAGGCCAGCTAGGCACACGTTCTCTCGAAAAGTATCGTTCGCAGAAGAATTCCTTAAAACCGTACCAGAGGATATAACTCGCGCGCCGGTTTCGTATTATACGCAGCAGAGGCGTATTAAAGGATAAAATTTATAGGTCGAGTTTCTACCATAAACTTGGCCGATATCTCGCCGAGAGCGAAACAATGAGAAAGGTTCTCTGCCCTTCCACTTTCTCGCTCCTCTTTTTCCACATTCTTCACCCTCTCTCTTCTTCCTCTACTATCGTTCGAACGGTAGTTTTCTTTCCACTGTTTTCCCAAGATTTTTCCTACTTCCCCCGCGTCTTTCTCTCTTTCCAACAGAGGAATCATCGGCGAAAGGTTCGACATCGCTGGGCAAAGAT
>NW_017100179.1:69863-74123 GCF_001263275.1 Habropoda laboriosa
ATCCACGAGAAAACGATAGTCAGAGTGAAAAGAAAGAAGAGAGAGAGAGAGAGAGGGAGTTGGTTTGCAACAGAGGGTCGGAGGAGCCGACTGCTCATTCAGCCGGGCCTGGCCCGTCGAGGGAGGAAGCTTAAATGGTTTTTGCGCCGTCGAATCCCGGTCTAAACGTGTCAAAACTTTTTAACGAGCTCGTTAAGGACCCACCAATGGCGAGAAATTAATTATCACCGAAAGGCCGCGCGACCGTTCTCCTCCGTCCCCTTTTTCTTCTCCGCCTCTGAAAAACTTACCAGGCCACGCTTTCGATCGAACCCTCTTTAAACGATTAGAGAACGAAAACTTGTTATCTACGGTGGTACTATACGTGTCAGATTGAAACTTTCGTACTTTTCAGTCTTCGTATCTTCTTCGCAAAGGAAAAAAGAATTAAGAGAAAAATTCTCGTAAAAATGTAAGCTTTGTCGTTTTATCGAGTGGAGTATAGTGAAAATGGAGAAGAGAATAGCGAGAACGTTTCGGCTGTCAGATAATAACGTGCTCTCTTGGCAAACAAGAAAATAACACACAGACAGACAGACAGACAGACACATATAGAAGCATGTAAATAGAGGTATAAACAAACTTGGTTCTGTCGATTTTCCATTGGCGGTGTGTGTCGCGTTGCGTCAAATTTTCTACTCCCACGAGATAGAGGGGATAGAAGGGAGATGAGGGAGAGCAGTTGAATTGATTTATTCGATTGATAGGTAATCAGCCATTATCAAATCCGCGGAACGACAATCTAATCAAGCCAGGCCGGAATTTACAGCACGTACGATCCCGAAATGCCAATAAACCAAGCCGCGTTTACGATTTCAACGTGTGCTTTGCACTTGATTGCCTCCTACGCGCCGCGTGAATCGCCAACGAGCGGCGTCCTTTGTTACTTGTAAATTGGCGGATCGATGCACTCGATTTACAACCGGCCCGTTCACTTTAACCATCTACTTATGCCCCGAAAGGTCTTTCACCCAATCGTTGCCTCGTCGTCAAAAGGTCAACGGATGTACCTGTGTGCTGTGTAGGTGGTCCTGAAAGTTCTTGCGGTTTTAAGGTGGTCAGTTTGAAAAAACGTGACTTCACTGAAATTGAACAGTTTTGTTTCGAATAATTTTCATAACTTTCTTATACAGTTTTTGCTAATTTATTACAAAATTAATTAATTTCGCGTACATACTTGAAAATTTGAATCTCCGAGGGAAAGAAAGACGCTAATGAATTTCCCCGATTCAAACTTAATTTGCACTTAAAAATTTGAATCTTTGAGAGAAAGAAAGACGCAATGAATTTCCCCGATTCAAACTTAATTTGCACTTAAAAATTTGAATTTTTGAGAGAAAAAGAGACGCTAATGATTTTCGGCGATTTGAACTCAATTTGCACTTAAAGATCTGAATCTCTGAGAGAAAGAAAGACTTAGTTTACACCCAAAAAAATTATGTTTATAGTTTGGTGGTCTACTTTGAGATTAACCCTCTCGTCACCGAAGCATATTTTTATGGATAGTAAACTGAGATCAGTTTTTGTTTGCTTCAGCAATTCCATTCTTCTAAAGATTCGAATTTTCATACGCGCGGAATTAATGCTTTCAACATATCAACAAAAGCGAATCGAAAATCGTAGAAATTGTTTGAAATAAAAAATGTTCAATTTCAATGGAATTACGTTTCTGCAAAATGAACGGCTTAAAACCGCGGAAATTCTACCTGAAATAAATAAATGACCCACTATTATTTAGGAAAAGGGATGATGGAATGTTTGAAAGAAAGAAAACAATTCGTTGGTTTCAGTTGAACAACGACCGTATTTCGATTTGTCGTCGATTTATTTCGGATATCAATAACGTTTGAAATGTTAGGATATACTCACGAGGCTGGCGCTTCGTTGATCTCGACTACTTGCACAGGAATGGTCGTTAGAATCGATCGATACGAAACAAGTCTTTCATTTATTTTTCATTCTTTTCTCTTCATCCGTTTCTTCGTTTCTTTAAGTTCTTTTTTTTTTTCATTTAATCGGGAACGTAAGTGTAGCGAAAGTTTCACGTAAAATTAACGACCAAATGCATTTTTATCGATGGCACGAGGGAAGTTGATAGTACGTCTTTGCATTTTCTTTTTTTTCTTTTTTCACATATCCTTTCATTTTTTTTTCGCCGCTTTTCGCTTCTGTTCATTTTTGTTTCTCTCCTTTGCTCCACGCTCGTTCGTCTCTCTTTTTTTTTCTTTTTCATTTAAAATCTGGCTATATTAAAAGTTTAGTGTAAAAACATCGTTAAGAAAGGATTATTACACGGTGCGTTTAGTTAGAATATACGAGCCTTAAAGGTGGTGGTTACAATGGAATGAGACGCGTTTCGAAAAAACATCCGTGAATCGTGATTTAAGGTAGCACATCGACGGCGCGTGTCGACGTCAACTTCGATCGTGCAAAATCGTAGGAAAGTTCTCGCCTTGCGTGTGCGCGCATATCGCACGCGCAAATTCGTTGACAAAATTTCTCAACGTCTTCAGTTTTTTTTCTTTTCTTTTTCTCTTTAGCTCCTTCGAGTCTAATTTCGTATCTAAGCTTCCTCCGTTACAATCCGACCAAACCGGCCATTTTAGTCCCTTCGCGATCTCCTCGAACGAAATTATCGATATTTCTCCGTGTAACATTTATGTATATACTCTTGCGCGGTTGAATTATCCTTCGAGTGAAAAATTGTTCGTTCTCGTCTGGCCGATTTGCTCCCACCGGAGGATCAATATGTGCGTCGACTTCAGGTACCATATGTACAAACATAATCGTTACATCTCTCTTCCTCGCTCACGCACACACACTCGCTCCACTCGTACAAGTCACATCGAATCACGTCCATCCATTCGAAATCGTAAATAGTCACCGGTCGCGTGTTATTTCACGAGGGCCGGTGTCAGTCGTTCGCGAAGATCGATCGTAATGTGTACATATTTATACATAATAGAATAATCATATTGACTAGAACGATTTATTTATTTTTTTTTTCCTTGGTTCCAGCAATCGACGAGAGAATCGTTGAGTGCAGATTTTAAACACACATCGAGTACGGTTTTTCACCCTTTTAATACCATAAACGTTGGTCTTCGCGAAACGTGCAATCGTCCTTCTCGTTTCCTTCCTTCTTTTTTTTCTTCGCGAAGAAAGAAACGCGGTTTCGATCTCTTTCACCCTTTCGCCATTGTCGCCGGGGACATTGTGCCCACGAGTACTCGTCTGTCTCGCGAATCTTCTCAGGAAATCGAGTTTGCCTATCTACTTACGTACACGCGGTCAAGAGTCGCGGAGTGAAAAGGGTGAAAGAGTCGAAGAGAGGAACTCTCGTCTTTCGCGAGAATTCACCAGTCGGAGTGCTTCTATAAAGACAGTTTCATTTCACCGACGATCATTCGAATTCCTTACTCTATCGCCTCTTCTTCTTCCTCCTCCTCTATTTCAATCTTCTACACTCTTAGCTGATTCTTAACGACTACGGCGCCATCAGCCTCTTCACGTTGTAACGGCAGTAATCTCGACCGATTATGTCCTTGTGAGGAATCTCTTCTTCGAACGGTTCGATGCCTTCCGTGGCCATTTCGTCGCGAACCTGCGAACAGAAATGCACTCGTTTCTTTTCCCATTCGTTAGGCAGCAAGTGAATGGAGGAGGGTGCAGGAGAGTGGAATACAGGGTTCGGTCGGTTTTTCCAAGCATCGAGACGAGCAACAAGGGAGAGAAAGAAGTGTTGGAAAATTTCTTCGCGTAAATGGAAATCTTTCCCTCTCCCCCTAACCTTTCGGTTGCTCTCTCGCGTAAACTCGATATCGGCGAGCCAGTGGATAAAGTCAATCAATTTTCCACCGGTGGAGTTGTTCGAGTTGGTGAAAGCGTTGGAGAAAGGAGGCGGCGAGCAAGGAGGTGTAAGCAAGGCCGTACGTCGAAAAAGCTCGTACGTTGCACATGGCGCGTCGCGAATATTCTCAGGAAAAATCACGGCGATCGTAGGTCGTGGAGAAAAAGGGAATAAGGGACGAACGGGGGGTGAAAGCTCGAGGAGAAAGAGAGAGAGAGAGAGAGAGTTTGCGTTGCACGTATTTCATGCGACCCTGCACAGCCACCATCAATTTTCGGTAAGCCCATTAACCTTCCACGGCCATTACAGTCCAACCCGAAGCTTTTCGACGGTGGTAGCCGCTCGGCGAACGCGTAACCGATGTTCACAAC
>NW_017100179.1:74217-99071 GCF_001263275.1 Habropoda laboriosa
TCGTGTATTTCTTCACTTTTTAATCGTTTAACAGCAATGGCCGGTTGAAACGGGGCGCCTCCATCGGCAGGACGCCTTTTCCATCGTGATCTCGCCGTCGTTCTACGTTTTGTGGGTCAACGAGATATAATCCTTTAACCCCGCTTCCCCTTCGACGAGTGGGGAAAACGTGTAAAAATAAAGATCTCACAAGCTGAAATATCCCCGAGACAGTAAAACAACGAGATTTCATCGTTATTGCTTTTTATTTAGTTGAAACGACCATTTTATGTTATTGTATTTTGTCGTCGAGCTATTTGTTACGAGGTCTGGTCTATAGAATTTTGCTTTATGGGATTAGGTGTTTGCAGTTGTATTTTCAATTAGTTCTTTTCTTGTCCTGTGGTGTAGGGTATTAATTAGAAGGAGAGACATCGTGAATGTTGATTTGGTCAATTATGAAAATTGACGATTGAACGTGAATTTCTGGAGATGAATATTTTTGAAATTTTCTTGCAAATGTCATTTTTAAAGCACATGTTAAAAGTGTGAAATAATTTTTTATCGTCTTCTCTTCTCACTTCTTTACTGAAAAAGTGGAAACTTGCACATTCATGGCTTTCGCATAAAGCTGCATCTAAACTATGCAGCAAGGATTTTTCAACCTTTCTTATCTCACGGCACACATAAACTAATTACCAAAATTCTACAGCCCGCCAAAATATATATAACATTTTTTCGCCGATCTGACAAAAAGTACATATTTTTGACTGATTTACAAGAAAAATAATATTTTTTCCGCTACTTTTTTAACTTGTGTTACAAAATTTTGAACCTCTTCGACATTGATTTACTCAGAAATGAAGTTTCGTACGAAAAAATGTTACTCGGTATTTTCGAATTATTTCTTCATGCATTGCTACAATGACTCTTGGGTACAATCAAAATTTTATTTAAAAAGAACGAAGACACACCGATCATTAATTAATCTAAAATTAACAATCATTAATTTTGATAATATTTTGCTATTTTTCCGGCAGCTTGCAAAAATCAACGCAATAAAAGCTCGGTGTCTACGAATCAATTATGCGAATCCCCTCAAAAACTATTCATTTCTACTCCTGCCACATTCACCCTCTTCCAAAAACACCCTGTATAGCATAAACACAGCTGAAAAGGCGTACGATATTTTATCAGCAGCTCCGTTTCACCAATAGATCCCTCTCTTTTCTCTATCCCAAGTCCGTTCTAGTCGGCTGCTGTACAAAACCTCGCCTCTTGCTTCCACAATTAAACGAAACAAGAACGAAAACGCGGCGCATTCCTCTCGAGCGGTTAGAGGTCGGAAATTAAAATGAGCTTGCGGTGTACACTCGACGATTCCACCTCTCCCTAATCAAATCCACTTTTATTGTCGTCCTCGCGGGCCCGTGTCTCGCGCCGCGTCGTGATAAAGCATCGTCGGTCGACGTTACGAGCGTCTCCACCGCGTAATTCCTGCTACTTTTCTCCTTTTTTCTCCCTCCCCCCTCTCTCTCTCACACTTCTCATACGTTTTATCTTCAAATTGAATTTCCTTTTTTTCTCCCCCCGCGAAACAGAACACTCGGAAAAATTGTCGGAGGGAATTAAAACGTTAATGGACGTCTAGATGATTCGTAGGTAAGAGAAAACCATCCCGCCAAAGTTATCGTCCATAAATTCCGAATGTTTTTAATCAAATGCACCCTCGTTCTTCTCCGTTTTTCCTTTTTTCTTCCTTTATCTTCGACCACTCGTAATAGGTTCTTTTATTTCTCGATCGTATCGCGTCGGTCATCTCTTTCACGGGGCGAACATCCACCCGAGATCGTAACGCGGCACGCGAAAGATAACGCTCATCCTGCCTCCTTTCCTTAACTGTAAACAAATCCGCATCATCCTAACGTTAGTCACCCCCGAAACCTAGACCTCCACATCATCCTTTACTCATCGCTGAACCTAGACCTCACCGCCTCTCCCTACATTGACCTCTGAGACCAACCCCTACTCTCGTACTTACCGAACCTATATCTAGAAACCTTTTCCGTCGAAACAGCAGATTTCTGTCTAGTGGTCTTCACGCACCGAACGTCACCGAACTGTCTAATAAAGTCGAATAGTACTACGCGCAGAATAGCATCCTTATTTCGCCCCAGTTTCCGTCAGGCTCTCCTACCGCGTACCTATTGAAAATAATAAACCAACGCAAGGAATCGCGAGCCGCGGAATACAACACAGGGTGTCGCGTAAGCGGTGGTACAAGCGAGCAGTGGAAAGTGTGGAATAAAATTTGTTCGTAAGAAGCTTCGTTTTCGAGAAAAATAAGCTTGAAAATTTACGGCTTTACGTTTGTTCCAATAAACGACACTAATTTTGTCGTGCACTCGCGTTGGCTTGCGGTGTATCGCAAACTTATATTTTTTTAACGAGGCCTGAAGCGGTCACGGAGTACTTCGTTTCGAGCGTTATGGTATAAAAGAAATTTGGTTGATCGTTCTGAACAAGACTGGTTCGAAATTCGGAAGAGGACATGCATCTAAGTTACCGAAGGCGGAGTTAAATTTGGGAGGTGAAGAAACGAAACTCGATTATTGGTCGTAGGGTGTTTCTTAAGTAGATGGAGAGAGGTTAAAAGTGGTGTCTGGGTATTGGGAAATTCCGGAAAGAAAGGGAGATCGGACACGAAAGAAGGAAAGTACTACCTTAATAATTAGGAAGTCGGAACAAGAGATCGTAAAACCGAGTCTTGAAAACGCCGTTCGTTTATGAGTTTACCGAGGGTACGCGTTTCGGCTAATCCTATGCCCGTATTTTACAACTGCTTTGAAGTATTAAACTAAAGAAAAGAAAATGTTCATGAACAAATTTCATGAAAAGTATCGATAATACATTTATCAACGATTTCCTTAACCCCTTAACCTATGATTTCTTTTCTGACTTTGCGTCTAAGCGTCAGCCATTTAACGTTTTAGCTGCTCTGTTACAGATTGATTACTCAGTCTTGTGAATTAAAACGAATGTTAGGATTACAATGAATTTTTCTTACTGATGTAACTATTTTTCTCACATCTTGAATAGAATTTCTGCCACGAGTCTGACACGTTGGTGTAGGTCAAGGGGTTAATTTAAATTTACGTGACTAATCGAATTGTTGAAAGTAACGTCTGTTAACGCAGACAAATCTTTGCTCTTTAAATCGAGATACAATTCTGTGAAACCCTGTACCATTCTTCCTTTTAGCTGCAGATTTACACTATCCTCTGCGTCGACTATTTCTCCGCGAAATGTGCCATTACCACTGTTTGTCAACGTAAAAGTATGAACAGAAGCAACAGTTTGTAGCTCGTTGTTAAATTGAATTTTTTCCAAAACAAAGCTTCTTAGGAAAAAATTTTATTCCACATTTTCGATTCAGTTTTTCACGTAGAACCACCCTCTGCTCCCTTGTGTACCGCCAGTTACTCGACACCCCGTACAAAACACCGTATGAAAAATACTCAGAGAATCACAATTATTAAAAGGTACACTCTCGAGTAAATCCATCTTTCCTCCGTCGCGTCAGAATTCGTTAACGTCGTTTCTCTCAGAACCGATTTCCACCCTCGACTCTCCCTTCCGACTTTATCCCAGCAAATTCGTCCTGTTCCCAGAAACACTCGTATTCTCCAGTTTCCTTTCTCTCGATGCAATTCACGCCAGACAATGTCTCTCCCTCGTAAAGCAATTGCATCCCGAGTACTCATTTCCCGTGGAATCCTTCTCTCTATCTCTCGTCGCCTATAATAACCCGTACTCTTCATTTTTCTAACATCACGCAGCGTGCAAAGCCTCGAATGTCACCGCGGAGAAATGAACAACGTTGAAATTCAGATTCGTCTTATCGTTCTCTCTCTCTCTCTCTCTTTGCACGCGCACACACCAGACACGTCTATTGTTTTAACAATTAAGACATCTCTCCGCTAGCTGTAACGAGCAGTCGGAAGGCCAGAGGATCCTGGAACATCGCGCTGTTCTCCGTGTGACAGTAGCTCTTGCGTAGGATTAAAATCGTTCCGTGTTTCACGCGCGTAAGAGAGAAACAAGGGGGTTGGTTGCAGACGCAGAAGCTTCTAAGAAAGACACCTTGCTCTACGTATATATACACAGGAAGTAGTGCGGCACACTGTTCTGGCTCGTCTGTCTAGGCACAAATTAACGCCACCTGCAGGTTCGAAGGAAGCTCGTTCTCTCTCTTTCTGTCTGTCGTAGGCATAGCAAGCCAGCAATCGTTCTCCCGGAAAGCGTGCTTCATTGTGCGGATAATTTGCCTGTGCAGGCCGGCTGGCGCGAATGTTCCGCGAGCTCGACGTTTAATTGGATCGATGGAAACACTCATCTTTTTCCTCCATTTTCCGTGGAATCTCGTCGAGAAAAGCGATTCGTTTCTCCCCTACCCTATAGGTTAAAAGCACTCGGAGTTTCCAACTTCTCTCCTCCCCTGCTGCTGGACTGGATTCGCTTCGCTACGGGGCTAGCCTCGCTACAATGTTCAACCGCGTTACTTTTACGTGTATTAACCAAGTCCCGCGCTTTACACGCTGTTTCGTTTCGCGTGGTTTCTCCCCGAGCAGGAGGAGACAGTTTTGTGTGCGAAGAGAGGGAAGGGAGGGCGCGCGATTAAATTATCGTTGTAATTTCAGCGACGTCCGCGCGTCGAGGGTCGTCAAATAACCGGCACTATTTGTACACGTAATTTCTCGTATTACCAGCCGACGTGTAATTCGAGTAATGACCTGTTAAAGCGCATTCGGATATAGGTGTGTTTTCCAACAGGGGCGCGGCGTTTCTTCCCTTTGATTTCTCTCCGGTGTAATGGGATGTTTTGCGTCCGCGATGGAAAAAGACAGCGATGGGAGGACGGCGGAGAGATGGAAGAGGTAAGACGACGGGGGTGGAAAAGTCGGAAATTAATGTCTTTCTGCGAGGAAAAACAGAGAAGTTTACATGCAGAACGTCGGGTTCTACGAATGATTCGTCTCGTGTTTTGTCCGCTTGTCAGACCCAGGAGACTGTGCGAGACTTCTGAATGATGAATTAACGTTTACGATGTCCTTGCTGGTGGAACGTGCGTTGAGGATGGAAGGACACGTGGTTGCGATTTAACTGTGAAGTGTAGCTCAGTGGATTTATCAGGGTAGGTGTAGAAATTCTGCGATCGACGTTGCAGACGGTGGAGAAATCGTAAAACTCGATTGATCTACGCTGGTGCTCGAGATAAGATCTTGTCTTCGCGGTTCTTTAACACTGATGTAGATGTTTTGCTAGGTGTTTCGTCCCGACACGCCGCCATTCTTTTAACCCTTTCGCTGTGGTAGATTTGAATGCATAATGTGGGCGATTGGCGGTAATTTTTAAGAATGGCTGCAAAATTTCTTAGTTTGGCCCTATCGTTTCAAAATTCTACAATTTAAAATTGTAAAATTTAAAAGACTCCAACAGTACAGTGCGAGAACATTTTTAAAACGCCTACAGGCGCCAATGGAAGTAACGAAAGGGTTAAGAACATCACGGAATTGTAAATTTCGCTTACGTTTGTTCGCGCTAATGTAAGGGACAGTGGCTACGGTGAGATAATTCATTAACAAAGGAACATCTCGAAGTGACAATCACCGATTTTTATGAAACTTTGTGGTATATGGTAGTCCTCGAGAAAATATTCGACACGTATTTTTTTATAGCGACAATTGTGCATAGTGAAGGGGTGAAAATCGCCCTGGAAGTTGGAAGTAATATACATGGTGTGTCTTTATTTTTTAGTATACCAGATATTTACTTTAATACAGTAGACTTCCGTATAACGTACCAAAGATATCGCGACTACTGTTTTCATATAACACGATACCTCCTATTTGATAAAACATAGACAATGAAGGTTGGCTCGTACACCACAGTTTCCTATAACGCGTAACGGATTAACCGCGTTATACGGGAGTCTACTATCTCGAAAACTATTAGAGACAGAGGAATAGTGTAAATTGATTGGTGTGTGTGTGTATGAAGTTCCTTCTGGGGCTCAGAAATTCTTATCACAAAACTGTCGATCCTGAAAACGGTACTTTTCACGACCAGGAAAGCCTCCTTTCGCTTAAACCTGACACAAATTCTGTCCAAACTTCGAGTCACAGTGATTGCAAAACAATTGTCCTAACCGTGGCTATTGTTATCTATTGTTATCGTTATTACTCTTGTTCTTTCTCTTCTTCCCTTTGAACGCCATTACTCTCGTTCTTTCTCTTCTTCCTTCCGAACGCCATTACCCTCGTTCCGTATCTTCATCCCCCAGAACCGCGGATAAACGTCAACACGCGGCGCGTGAGAAAATGCATCGGGCAAACGAACATATGATTCCTCGTACGGCCTGGACGAAACGTTCACTTGTATACGGATTGGAGTGTAGTGGACGGATGGCAGAAATCATGGAAAAGGTGGTTGGAGTAGATCGAGAGGATGGAGCCAGCTGGTTCTGGGATTGGCAGGACTCCAAGGGAACAAAAGTCGCACGCGGTTCAACCGTCTCTCTCTCGACGATGTACCGGCGGATGCATGATTTGTGTGCTTTATTAAACCCGATATTGGTCGACTCGGCTAACCCCCGACTTTCCCGGTCGTCGCGTCGGTTATTTCGCTTTCGAGAACCACCGCCGACCGGACATTGTTCCACTCATTGTCCCGGAGTTTGTCAATTTCTCTATTATTTTTTCCCTCCGACGCTACGAGTTACCGAAAATTGCATCGCGGCGGAAATTAATCTGACGTATCGTGTTGGTTCTTCACCTTCTCCACAGCCTTGAACACGCGGATCAGATTGAGACCAGCCAGTTTCTGAATATCCTTCTCCGACCAACCGCGGGCCAACAGCTCCGCGAACAGTTCAGGATACTTGCTGACGTCCTCCAAGCCTGTCGGTGTCCTGAAACAAGTAGATTTCAAAGAGATTTACTTTTTATCGTGGAAATGTTCTAGTTGGTTTCTCCGTTTAATATTTTTAGTGCTAGACCGATGTTGAGCCGCGTCCTTTGGACAGCCCTCGACGTACCATTACGGTACCTGAGAAGGCCGCCGCGGAGCAATAGGCAAGCCTTGCCTTTCGCGAGCATCGACGGGCAGAAGGACTGGCAACGGTTTTTTTGGGAAAAACCCCGATTCTCGGCACTTCTGCCTTTATCTTCGACAGCACACGTACCACGCACCCGAACAACCAGTTATCTCACCGTTACCATTTCCACTTCATTTTCCTGCCAAATCACAAGCATTCCCCTGTCACCCGCGTCTCATAGCCTCCCTCGTCCAGACAGTTACATTTTTTACCCTTGAGCAGTTACAAGTCAACCGTCGCACACATCATTTCATTCGCATTCGTACACTCCAGAAATAAAGAATTCAGTAAACAGCAGCGAAGTGTAACTTAGTACACCCATAACCAGGCTGAAGTGATTAATTTCGTAACAACCAGCGTTTCTACAGCAACGGCAGAAGCAATCTGAGACGGGCCTTACAACCCGTCGTATTCCACAGTAACAAACAGCGTTTCTACAGCAACGGCAGAAGCAATCTGAGACGGGCCTTACAACCCGTCGTATTCCACACGAGAATACACGGTGTGCGGGACGCAACAACCGATTTTCGGCGACTTTCTGTCCACGCAACGTGGGTCATATGTGACCCACGTTGACGAGACTAACAGTTCTGCTTTTGAACGTGTAGCGGCCCTTTCAGCGCGCACGACGCCACATTGTATGTACAATCTAAACGAGACGCCAAAAAGACACGCAACGGACGTGTCACTCGTCGGCATCGATACCGATGGCTGTTCTCGGAAAGCGGAGAGGCACTTGAGATCCGAGGGCAGCCAAAATCCCGACCGACGACTCGAAGGGAGGTCAACCGCCGAAAGTTGCACGAGCGACATCGACCAGCGTTGCGAGACATTGCGTCTCGCCTTTTCAATAAAAGATTCAAACGCGTTCACGTATACGTTTATTCCACCGTCGCCCAAAATCCTATATGTCTTCTAATATTTATAAGATTGCAAAAATCATTGTTATCACTTTAGAGCAGACCCCCGTTGCAGCCAGACGAATCGTCGCTATGTGGATCAATGGACCGATCTCTTTTCCTCCTTTTCTCGGGGAAGTTAATAACACTCAATCTTGTTGAGGAGTATGATTCCTCCTAATGCAATCTATCGAGTCGTTATTATCACTTTAAGGCGTAATACGTGGACTAGCGATTTTAGCCGGGCCCGCCTAAATGCGTTTCTACATGTTTGTGCAGAAAAAAATATTATATCTCTTGAACAGCATGTGGCTGAATATTTATGTGATTAAAAATCGTCGCTGTGCCTGTAATAAGCACTATGTCAAACTTTTCAATAGAAACTTTCCGTTTTACAAGCGTTATTTTATTTTATTTCGTAAAAGTGCATGTTTCTACAAAACTCGTCAATATGGCGGCGCTGCAAGTCAAGTTTCCAACAAAATGGCCGGCGCTTTAAGTGTCGTCAAGAAAAAGGTAACGTTTAAGATGCATTATAGAGCAAAGGAAATCTTTTTGTTTTAACAAATTACCGCCGTCATTGCACAGTTTAAGTCAACGGAAGGAAAAGACGGTATTGGATTTAAGTAATAAATTAAAAGATGATATTTCAATTATAAACTCTTCTTTGCTCTTTTACACGCGAGGAAGGCACGTCTCTATGCAATCATGAGATGTCGACAAGACGCTAGAAAAAGCATATCAGCGTCCACCCATACTAAACAGATGGTTACTATGTTATTCTTCTATATATGTGTGTTTATATTAATCTGTCTCAGTATGTTGATCATTTTTGCTGTTACTACTACACACTCATTCCTCCTAATAATCCAACAGGCGGAAATACAAATGGCCTGAACGGAAATGCGTTAATCCTCCGAGTTGTCTTTATCTCGTCGGATAAAGGAAGAAGCGTTTTTAATCTTTTCGTAGGCATCCGATAAAAGCCGCTTCTCCTCGAGAAGTTCACGCGGATTCACGCTATTTACATAAATATTCCCGCGCGATAAAATAGGGTTTTAATGAACCGTATGGGAAGGGGGCAAGTGGCGGGAGTTTTAAATTAGAAAACTGCTTGAAACTTTTATAAGAGGACTTGCTCTCTCTCTCTCTCTCTTTCGCTCTTTTTCTCGCGTGAGCTTCACGTGCTACGTATTGCTACAGTAATTCCATCCGGGCGTAATTCTTAGGAGAGGAGGAAGTTTAATCTATTATGCTGGAACGTGAACGAATAATCCTTTTCGAGTTTTCTTCGTTGTTTAACGCGCTGCCGCGTACACGCGCGTCCCTTTCTTGCGTAGGTTACTCCTACCTTGTTCATAATGCGGGTGGAGAACGCGTATAAAAATCTACTCGTGGAAGAATTAGCGACTTTTGCTTTTATGCAATTTTTCCAGGCTTAGTTGTGTACGTGCGTAGTGCCTCTTTTAACGATACCTTCTACACGATCCTTCGTTTGTGCATAAAGTGACTCCCACCGATATTCGGACAGTCTTTAGAACAGTATAACTTTTTTAAAATTGAACCTAACGACTTGTGGTTTTTTGAGAAGTTGGAAGGATTGGTGTACTAGGTGACGTGTAGAAAAAATTTGGAAAAAATTGCAATTTGAAAATTAGAATTAGATTTAGAAAATTGTAAGGGTCATGTTTAACAACTTTTTTATCCGAGCTTGTAATGAAAATTGAAAATATACGTTTTGTAGATTTATGTCAATTGTACACGTACTGAAAATTTCATCGAAATCGGTTAACGTTGCTACGAGCTACAAACGGTTAAAGATTGGGAAAATCCCACTATACCTATAACAAATCTGAAGATTTCGATGAAATTTTCAGCATATGTATAATTTACTCTTTTATTTCGTGAATTATAGCTTTTTCTCCTCTTTTTGTCAACTTTTTCGAACGAGCCAAACAACGCACTCCTTGCCTTTTTCCTGTAGGTTTTAAAACTAGCGGCGAGCCTCGCGAGAAAGGCTCGCTTTCTGCAGTCTGCACTTTTATCGCCCTCGTCGTTCATTTTCCAAGAAAAAACGCTCGCGATCCTACGATACATACCGCGTTTCCTTCGTTATTCCGTTTACCAGAATTTCAACTACCATTCTCTCGAATCCTCTTGATAAGCGAAAGATATTAAACACGGTTAAGGATAATATACGAAGAAATTCAAATTTCTTTTTCGTTCGCCTGGCTAGAGGGACAAAGATAACGTGGATTCGTGGCACGATAACGAGCTTGTTGGCGGGAGGAATCCTCTCGCGGATAAATTACAATTCTCCCGAGGCGGTTTATTCCTCATTACTTTAATTACTATAGAGCGGGCTCCGGATGATAGCGCGAGTCTGGCTAGAAAGAGAGGGAGAGAGAAACGTCAGAAGGAGCGATACCGGCTCTATTTAGGGGCCTCGACTCCGCGATTCGAACCAAGCGAAAATGTGCCACGAGGTCGAGCTCGTTCCGGACTCCCGTTTTATAACGACTTCGAGGAGTACGGCCAGCCTCGCGGGCAGATAATAAAAATTGACGATTACACGTATTTCTTCTTTTTTTTTTTTTTTCTTTCTTTCGTTCCACGTTTATTACAACGTTAATTGAGGTCGATTGAAGCGAACGAATCCAACACCGAAATGATTCTCATTTTCCTTTTTAGATATATGTATATATATATGTATTATATACATACGTGTAGTATAAAGTACGTACCGTATATATTCCACCGTCGAACAAGCTGAATTTTTTCCCTCTCCCAGGCTCTCCCCATTCATCCCTCTGGATCTTTTCAATTCCACGTTAAAACGCTTTACCGCGGCGTTTTTTTAATGGTCCAATTAAATATACGTTTTCACGACGTATAATCGTTAAAATGTGGTCCGAGCCGGGGGGGATTCGTTTCCGATATTATAGCGCCGATACGGAACATTAATTTAGCAATTAAAACGTGTTATCTGGGTCGTTGCAGAGCTGTGAAATTAGGACGCCGTACGTCTTCGATGCTTCTTTTATATCGCTCCCTGTCGATGACCTCGTTAAACGATCGAACGCTGTTTTGCTTTTCTTGATTTAACGGCGGCCCGTGGACGTCGAAATAAATATATCGACGACTGTGTTCGAAATGCCCGATAGAAATGGAGAAAGAGAGCGAGGGGGAGCAATTTTTCACAGAGAATCTGCGACAGTATCACTCAGGGAGAAAAGAAGAGAGGAGAGACAGAGGAGAGGCAGAGGAGAGAAAGAGGTGAGATAGAGAAGAGATAGAGGAGACATAGAGGGGAGATAGAGGTGAGATAAAGGAGAGAAGAGGAGGCATAGAGGAGAGACAGAGAGCAATTTTCCCCAAAAAAAGAGTCTTGGATAATATCACTCAGAGAGAAAAGAAGGGAGGCGACAGAGAGAGAGAGAAAAGAAGAGAAGAGAGGTGACAGAGAGCGAGAGAGAAAAGAGGAGACAGGGGAGAGACAGAAGAGACAGAGAGCACTTTCCCCAGAAAAAGAGTCTTCGACAATATCACTCAGACAAAAAAAATGGAAGGAGAAAGAGAGAGAGAGAGAGAGGTTTTCCCAAAAGAGAATCTTCCACAATGTATCACTCAGAGAGGAATAGAGAGAGACACATGTAGAGAGACGTGAGGAAAGCTCGGCTAACTAATTTCGATACGGTCGATGCGTCTCGCGTCGAGGCAGATATTCACGGCGAATTAGAGGAATGACGAGCAGGTAGAGCGTTAAAAGGGATCAGTCTGAATTTCGACGTTCTCATTACGCGCATCATAACGAGAGCACGGTAGAGAAGCAACGAGCGTTCACAGTAGCCAACAATCCTCTCCCCCTCTCTCTCTCTCTCTCTCACCCTCACCAGTTGAAAGCTACCTGCTGACAATGTCGACCCAACAAATGCCGCGTCATATCGCGGCTGAAACTGGCAGTTATGCAGCCTGTATACCGTGTACAGACATCGACCGTCTGCGGTCACTGGCGTTGTTTCAATCTCGGAAATTTCCAAATCGAGTGTGTCCGTCATTACGAGGCTGGACCGTGAACCAGACGATCGCCATCGCGTTTCCTCCTCCTTCCGCCCCACCTGGCTGCTATGGTACCAGCACCGTTATCGATGCCCCGTATTATCGATATTAGCCACAGGAAACAATGGATACCGCGCTCGATTATGACGTACGGATTATTTTTCATAGGTTCGATCGATCCGAGCAGACCATTATCATTTCACCTATTCTTCTCTTACTTCCCTCTTTTTTTTTTCACTCCATTTTATCATCAAGCAGGGAATAATAATTACCCATACCGCTGGAAGAGTATGACAAAGGAAGAGAACGACAGGACGCGCGATGAAATATCGTCGAAGTGTAAAATTGAGTCCACGATGATTTATCGCGATCCTTTCGAATCCGTGTGACACCCTAGGTTAACCACGGTCACGAGTTCGTACTCTGTCCTCTGATTCGCGAAATTTCCCGTTTTCACGCGCTTCTCCCGCCGCGAAGAATCGGCGTTCGACGAACTCGTCTGCCTACCGTGCACGCTAGGTCGTGGCTGTGATTCGCCTGACTTCCGTACAGGATGAGCCCCGGTGGAAAAGTACAGAGACACACGGGCAAGTATGTTACGAGGAGAACGAGACGCGACAAAGCCGCCATTCACGTGGACACCAGAACTGCATCACGGCCATCTTTCTCCATTCTTCCGCGTTCGGCATCCCACGTCGACTTGACGTCGAAACCAAAAATCCTATTCGAACCGTGAAGATACATCTCGTCCAGCCGTTCTGACAGTGATTTATAGGCGGGAATGAAAGGCGGAAAAGTGGCAAAAAGCAGCGTGTGCAATGGAAGAAACGTCGAGGAGGATCGATACTCTCTTGCGAAAACGAACGGTTTCTTCGCCAGCGAGGATGAAAAATACTCGCTTGAAACCGATCGTTTCTGTCCATTTGCTCTTTCCTTTCCCTGCTTTCGTATCGATGCTAATTACGCCCGATTCGCAAGATCATCGGACAGGATAATCGACGGTGATTATCAGACGAGACGACGCGATACCGCGGCTCCCTGTTTGCTAAGTTATTTTTATTCTTCATTGATATCGATTGGTCCGTCTCGCGAATAGAAATTCCATCGTTATCTTCCCCCGTGGAACCCTGTTTAGCAGGTATAGAAGTTTCACGTCACCTTCGAAACTCGTACTCCTTCATCTTCCTCGAAAGTTTACCAAATCGTCGATCGATATCACTAAACCCACCTTTTATCGTCCATAAACTGGAATCTAATATGAAGCATCGCCGTTCGTGGTAAAGTGTTGTATCAACGGGGAACGATTCCTCGATAATGAAGCGTTTACGTGAAACACGCGGAGGGGAAGGTTAAGAGTGAACCGTTTTAGGGGAAATTTTCTTTCAGAAAAAGAAGCTTCAGACATCACGATTCGAAACCACCATTTACCAGTAGAGTCACTTGTCAGCTGTTTTAACCTTTGCACGACGGATGCTGGGTCACTATTGACCCAGCTTTTAGATATCTCTTGTTTCAACCCTCATTTGCAACATTTACGACTTTCGTCCTTTTATATTATAAATACATTTGTTATTTTGTCTAATTTTGTAGTATCCGGACATTTTTAGCAGTTAAAGTGCGACCGGAGAGGACAGTAACCAGCGAAGGTTAAAATCTCACGCGGTTAGCAGGCCGCGTTCTAGGTTCGTTCGAGGCCCGCTCGAGGAAATGGGGTGAGTGTTGGGGGTGATGGGCCTGGAGGAAACGCAAACATGACCAAGTATGGTCATGGGAAGAGTGTGAAAGTGTGAGCGATGTGGGGGAGTACTTCCTCCTAAAAAGGGAAGCATTTTCCCAGAGGGGATTATTATTGTTGTTTGGATTGCTGACACGAGAACAGATTGAGTTGTTTAGTCGTTAGTTGTATTTTAGTTACGCCCGCGTTAATTTTAATCATTAATTGCTTTCTATATACAGTGGATTCCGGTTAATTGGGACACATTGGGACCGGACTAATTTGTCCCAATTAAGCGGTTGTCCCAAAAAAAGCGAATTTCAACCGGCAAACACTGAACAACGTAAAAAATGAAGCCAAAAACGATTTATTGAAAAACGTATGTGCATAATATTCGGTGTTGAATACAAATGTGTGTTTAAGCATGCAAAGAAAGCTAACAATAAGTAATGAAAAATAAGTAAATAAACACGTATTTATATTCCGTTCTTCAGTATCTGTCCCAAATAAACGGCGGTCCCGCTTAACCGGCGTCCCAATTAATGGGAATCACTGTATATCTTATTTAAATAAACTATAACATCTTTTATTTTACTCCAATTTTAAACAATATCATGCCTAGGAAATTAAAGAAATGTGGTTTCGTTTGCGTAAAAGAAAGATTTTAGCATTGGGTCATATTTGACCCGGTATCTATCGTGCATACAACTGTCACCAAAGTTGTCCTTCCACTTTCTTTTGCTTTCTTACCGGTTCTCCATCGTTCTTCCAAATCTACTTACAGCATAAAACCACCAGAAACCTAAGTAACCTCGATATTTCGAGGGAAACTGCTCGTGGCCACAGCTAATTACGCCATTCAGACTAAACAGTTGCTCCTCAGTTGACCTCAACTCCGACATCCTAGTTTTTAATCGCAGTTCAGAAGTTCCTTCCGTCGCCTATGTTTCCCACGCATTGGTTTAACGCTGAAACGATTTTCCCACGATTTTTCCTCCCTCTTCGTCTTCTGTCATATCGGAATCGAGGCTCGCGAGGCTGAGAGAAGTCTTTTCTGGCGTGAAAGCACCCACCGCGACAGTGATTTATAGCGAGTCGAGAAGCGGGGCAAGTATAAAAAAGCCGTAATACAAAATTTCCATAAAAACTGGAGATGGAGAGGTGAAAATAGAGAGTGGCTGAGAACCTAGGAGCTTAGGAGGCTTCGAATCAGGGGTGGAACGTCTTTTTCTTTTACGTGCCACTCTCCTGCCTGCGCGAAGCGGGAGGATCGTCGAAAAGGACGAAATGGAACGAGATTACGCTTGAACGCCAAGTACGTAATTACCCGTTGTATATAATCGCGTTATTAATCAGGGCAATAAATAACGTTACACGTTTTGACGTGCTCTCTCTCTCTCTGATTGAATACGCGTAACGCAGATATCGATGTTGCAATTAATACAAGAGTATACACGGTTAATGTGAATTTTGAAGTCCTTTAAAAGACCGTTCCGTTGGTATTATTAACAGAGAAATATACAGTTCCGCTAATTTTCCATACCCGTTTTACTTCAATTTACTTTCAGATCGACCTGCTTTTCTCTGCCTCTCCGTCCTTCGAATAAATATATATTTTCACACACGCATATAGAAACACACGTGAGCGTGCATTCCGTGCTTTTTTATTTCACAAAATCCCTATCTACCAGTGAGGATTTATTATTCGACTCTAAAAATCAATTATTTATGCTTCGTCCCCGAACGAACGTTTTTTTGAAAAAAAAAAAAAACGCACTCCCCTTATCGAGGTGAACAGTCCACGTGAATTTACATTTCAGAGCTTGACTCTTTTTTCCTTTTTTTCCTCCAATTTGTTCTCGCATCGACAAATGTCCCCCTTCTGATTAAATCGATTACGCTCATTGGAGTATATTTAACCGTGCTCAACGTTCGTTATTTCGTTACCATCGTTAAGAACCGTTGGACAAGGGCAATAAATCGACCGGTTCAACGACTCCTTTCAATGTTAATTCTACTCCGGCTCCGATCGTTCGCGAATATTCTTAGGTATGCAATATAATAGTTTCGATACTTCGTTAAATCTCGACAGTTCGTTGTTATTTAATACGGCCAATTTTCTCCTTCGACTGATTAAAAGCTTTTCATTTTTCAAAGGCTGTGTAACTGGAGGGAGAGTCGAGGAAACAGGAACGCGGGGTAATTGCGAATTCGCGTATATAACGGCGTTAGAAAAGCGTGAACAATTAATTCTTTTGCCAGGCGATTTAGGTCAGCGATGCAAAACAGTTGACACGCACACTGATCGAGGTAAAAACTATTGTGGCATCGTAATTTTAGGAAAACGTAGTTTCAAGAAAACAGCGTCGAACATGAAAGAGAAAGCGAGCGACGAGAGACGAAATTGAGGCCCAACGGGAAAAGCGACGAGAGGCACACGAAGGGGCTGGCTATGAAGTGTGGCGAGCGAGGGATGAAAGGCAGTGTTTGAAAAGTCGAGAAGCGTGGGTAAAAGTTACGCGTATTAGTTATTTGTATATCTTTAATAAACATCTTTTTCTATTTCTAATTCCACACTATCCAAGATTTTTCCTCGTCTTCGTCTAATTTTTCGAAGAAAGTAAATGTAAGGCGCTGTGCGACTCGCCCAGGCAACGACCGCGGGACCCAAGCCGCAGGGGGCCTTAGACAAGGCTGAGCGCAGGCTGCACCCCCACCCCAAGGCTTGCACGGTCCCAACGGCCGAGGAAACGGAGAAAAACGGGAAAGAGGGCAGCGGCCCACTCAATATTGCGAATCGTTACCGACAAACGAACAACCCCGCTATTTTAAAAAACGTCTATTTCATTCGTCTTAGATAAAGGAAGTGTAACTTTTGCATACATAATTATCATAATACTAACGTTTAATGCTAACGGATTATGCGTTACGATTGCTGCGAATGGGCACACGAAATTTCAGCGATGGACAGAGCACGTCTACAGTCCGTTCAATTTAAGAGTAACCTCGTTTCGCGCATGGGACGTGCCTAAGGCAGAGCTAGAACGTCCAAGCCCCCACTTAACCGCCCACGTTTTTCTCCGTGACGCTTTCATATACACGGTGATATAATTAATTCTCTATTTACTCTTTTTCTCTTTTTGTACCTAATGAAATTAGGTACTTTATAATATGTCTTTTAAGAATTTAAATGATTTTGAATCGTTCCCCAAATATAGATATTTTTATTTTGTTCGGCTAAATTCATACAACGAGCCACTATTCGTCTGTCATAAACCGGTGCGTTAACATGCACACAGTAGGTGCGCATACTTTTAGACCACCGGGTAGATTCCCTCCACTCTATGCATTGTTTACATTGTCCTCGCTCTTGGGCCTAGCCAAAATAGCGCTACGACCAATCGCATGCGTCACATTGGTAGGTAGTAGTGGGAACTGCGCAGAACGGACGAAAATCGGTCCGAGAGCGAGGTTACTCTTAAATTGAACGGACTCTAGAGTCTATTTATGCGACTTTTGTAAAAAATAAGCAGCGTTCGTGAACAGCAATGGTTTGGTTCCTCTATTAAAAATTGGTTTGCTTTTTAAATTTTCTTAACCCTTTCGCTACGGCAGATTTTAATGCGTAACGTGGGCGACTGAGGGTAAATTTTTTATCACGACTGCAAAATTTGTTATTCTGACCGTATCGTTTTTAAAATTCGGTTGATTAAATTAAGGCAGAAGTGCGCCAAAAGGCTCCAACAGTATAGTGCGAACAAATTTTCAAAACGCCTATAGGCGCTGATAGTAACGAAAGGGTTAATGTTCATTATAAAAATATACAAACAGACAATACGCGTTTGTACATGAGCGACAAAAAAGTTACTGCCTTTGTAATAATTCGTTTCATTCAATTTTTCCCTAGGCGTTCGTAATTTCCCCAGTCTCCCCTATAAAAGCACACGCACAGATTGTTTTCGTTCATCGATTACTTCGTACATGATCGAACAACAACGACGACGACCACGCTTCAATCGAACGTCACAGTTCCTTCCACTTCCCCGATTCTGCAAATTTCTAATATCTCTTCTTTTTTCCCCTCCACTTCCTGTCCAAAGGTTACACTTCTCCTCCCCCGTGGGGCCAACAAAAATTCCTCGAGTTCCTCGTCTGCAGCTGCTCGGCTCAGTGAAATTTTTAATTTGAAATCGTCGCGACTGGGGTATTAAGAGCTGTCTCTGCGTCGCGGTGGAAAAGAGGACAAATCGGGCATTGTTTTCATTCCGATGCGAAGTTTCTCCGTTGATTCCACCTCACCAATCTCTCTCTCTCCCCCCCCCCTTTACTCGTTCCTGTGGCATCGCTAAAAGTGTTATCCTCCGTTCTTTTCCCCGTGGTCCTCGACAATTAGAGCGTGTACGCGGCGTTCAGCTTTCTGGTTGAACTGTCAAAGGCTTCGGTTCGAAGACAGGCGCCATTTCGGGTGACGAATTCATGCAAATAACCCTCTAACTACTCCTTTGTAATTCCAACTTCTTTTTAACCCTTACTTTTTCATTATTTCTCGCTAAATATCTAGCTTATTTTTATTTTAAAAATACCGCAGAAAAAGAGGAAAAAAGAAGAGAGAGATGGGAAGTTTCGTTGTCCAATTAATGTTTGCGAACAATTCGAGCGTGTTATCCGTGCCAAGCCAGAGGCTTTCATCCCCCGCCGGCGGGAGCGGAAGTACGAAAACGTTGCAGGCGGGGTTCGATCGACGACACGACACCTTTTTCTTCTATTTTCCACCACGTTCCTCTACCTTTTTTTTTCCCCGTTCTTCCTATCGTTCGATGTGCAAATCGCGCCTCCTAGCGCGTCCACGTTGTGTTTTTCTCTTCCCTCCGGCTGCCGATCGCCACGCCCACGCGTGTTTTTCGCGCAGATTTGGAAAACGCGACAACTTTTTACCAGCTGCTCCATGTGCTCCTCGATTTTTGTCGGCTACCGCTCGTGTGTGTCTTTCTCTCTCTCGTTCGCTGATCTTTTTCCCCCTTTTTTTCCTCTCTGCGCGCCGCACAGCTTAATGGCGATCGTTTCGATTCCCCAAGCCTGAGGCAGGCATAAAACGCGTGACAGTGGTGGCAAACAGGGTCGTCCGATAGTCGCGCGTTTCAACCGATCCTTTCGCGCCTTTGTTCCCGCCGCGACGATGAAATTCTATTAAATACCGTCTACCGGAGCGAGTTATAGCGCGCAAACAAAACCGTGGACGATAATAGCGCCACGCCGTATCCGCGAGCGAATATCTGCCTTTCAGCCGCGTCTCGAATATTCGCTGGAGTTGTTTCCGTTACAATTACCGCCGCGGCGAGTTTAAATGGCCTGCCAGTGGAAATTAGCTCAACGACAAAAAAAGTTTCGGAGGCTTTTCGAATCTTCTAAGATTGTAAGATTAAATGGTGAAGTTTCTGTAGGTTTGTGTAATTAGGCTGCTTTTTTTTTGTGTGTTTCTGCACGAGTCTTGGATGACGCTATAGTGGGAGCTGAATGTATCGACCGCTCAAGGCCGTTTCTCCTCCATCGCTTTTCGGCCCCACTTTTGTCCTTCGGTGGGTAACGGTCACTCTGCGGAATCTTTTCGTGCTGATTTCAATCGACGGATGATTAGACGAAAAAGTGGGTTGGGTCACACTTGACCCATCGTAACACGTGAATTCGCGGCTTTTGGGTTTTAATTGTCAGCGACGGGAGAATTGTCGTCATAGGGTTTCAATTGTTGGTCACGAGATACGCTAATTCGCATAATCTACAGCTCTATTATGGAACGAAGTGTTAAAAGTTATTCTTTAAAAACTATAGTTTTTATCCGATCGGTTTGATAGTATACCGTCAGCAATGCGATAAGATTTGTCTGCACTCCAGAGGATCAATTTTTTTTCTCCTTAGACTTTATCTAAGTACATTAAACTACATTTCTCGGTGAAAAGAAATAAATCTTTTCTACGTCTTCATCCAAGCAACAAGTATTCACATCACATTACGCCTTCCTCTATATTATGCAAATTTTATATACAACATTTTTCCGTATTATTATAAATAACGGAAGTATTCCAAGTAGACAAAATTTTATATCCCATGGAACTTCGACACACGCAAGTGGTACGGGTCACAGATGACCCAGCTTCGTCGGCAAACGGTTCAATTGTGTCTATCGCGGCCTTATAAAACGAAACGGAGAGAGAATATTGGTAAAAAAAGACAGATGGAAGAAGTGTGCCCTTCTAAGATAAATACAGCATATTATCGCCAGAAGTAAGACAAAAATTGCATTGCAAGAAAAGATACGATTGCGACAGAGGAGTGTTGCGTTCCACGGAAGACACACGATCACGTATAAGAGTTTATTCAACGGTGGACGTTCTGACTGGATGCTAATACAAAGATTGAGAGTCGCTAGTTTCTTCAGGTTATACTTAGAGCATATCTATTTAACCCTCGCCCAGCCAATGCCGGGTCACTTCGAACCCATGTCTTAAGCAGAGCGAAGAGGCGGCAACGTCTGCTCGTTCGCTAGGCTCAATCTTATCGCTGTAACGTAAACTAATTACCTAAAAATTAGTTCTGAAATACATATAGTAAAAATTCCAGTTGGCGTTGACGTGCCGCGTCACTGTTTTCGGTCGGCTGTTCGAGGGTCAAGGGGAAGGGGTACGGATGACCATTTTTCTCGAGCCCTTAGCGTGGATGAGTAAGGATCACGGTCACGATAGAGGAAAGTATTGTAGCGGAACGCTACATACCTGCGTAATAAACATTCGGCGGGCAGACAGCTAGCAGAAAAAACACTTGAAAATATCAAGAACAAGCTAGCACTGTTTAGGATTCTCACGCCAGCGAAGCTATTTTTGAGAAGTCGTTTGTCAATCGATAATAAGGACGTTGGAAATTTACTCGTCCCTTACGTAAACTCTCTCGACAATCTCAATAGCGTTCGTAGGAATCCTAAACCGAGGGTCCCTCAAGGGCCTGCCGATTGAGGTTCGTAAACCTACATGTCGCACGTAGCGGCTGGGCCCGCGGGGCACCCCGCTGCTTTGCCGAATCTACGCAGGAAACATCACTCCCACCAAGTTGCTTCCCCACTCTCGGAAAATCACGCTAAGGGCGTAAAAGAGTGGGCGGTGGAAATTCCACAAAAAAAGTCTAATTGGCTTAAACGGATTTCCCGTTTAGCCAATTAGAAAAAAGTAATTCCATCGAACGGGCCTAGAGAAACTAGCTGGTGGCCCGGCGAAGCAACGAGGACCAGTCTGCTGTGGGAGTCTAATAAGGATCGTTAGTAGTAATAAAATACCTTTTTAAAGTACACTAGCGTCTTTACTGAACACACATAATCACATCCTTCAGTATGATTCGGGGACAAACAAGATAGGAAAAGAAATAGGAATAGGAAGGAAGAAGGTTAAATGATTGCTAAACGCGTAGTCATCCGACAGAAGAAATGACCTTAACCAGCTAATATATTCGGCTCCTACTATAGTTTCTGTCCGTTTCGAGAAGAATTCATACGTCACGCGAGAAGAGAGTTCGTATCTAAGAACTGGCTCACAGAACACTGCTCTAGCACGTTTCACTTCGGCAGTATTACGCTTTTACGGGGCACTGGTCAACACTTTGGGCACACGTAAAGAACGACACATGCTTTATGGTAGTTGCAGGTTGGACCTCGTAAAAACGCCCGATATAAGGCAAAAGGTAAGGTCACCCCAAGGAAATGACACTAATTCACTTCTCATTCGGTAAACCTTGCTTATTGCCCCGAACACGCGAGCGTATCCAGCGAGCTTGTTCGATTTGCAACTTCCATGAATAAAATAGAACACTCACAGATTGATTCCATCGTAGCCTGCGCCTATTCCAACGTGATCCACCCCTGCAATCGACCTCACGTGGTCGATGTGAGCTGTAACAGAAGAGAACAGGGGAGAGAATTATTTAACCTGTGATACAGCCGATGAAATTACCGAGTTTCGCTCGTGGCGCTGATTCGGGCGATATTATGATAAGAATGATCCGCGTTAAATTTGATTCGAGGTACACCGCGGTCCATAAGTATTTGGGCATTCTATAAAACGGAATGACTTTTTTAAAATTGGGCCAAACGACTTGAGTTCTTTTGAGAAGTTAGAAAGATTAGTTTACTAGATGACGTGATAAAAAATTTTGAAAAAATTGCAGTTTGTGGGAATCGTGAAGAAAATTGTAAAGGTCACGTTTTACAACTTTTTTATCTGAGCTCGTAATGAAAATTTAAAAAATACGTTTTGTAGATCTATGTGAATTATATACGTGCTGAAAATTTCATCGAAATCGGTGGACGGAGAAACAAGCGACAGGCATCGAAAGATGTAAGAATCTTCAGATTTATTAGTTATAGGCGAGACAATCTTTAACCGTTTGTAGCTCGTAACAACATTAACCGATTTCGATGAAATTTTCAGCATGTATATAATTCACATAGATCTACAAAACGTATGTTTTAAATGATAAAAAAGTTGTAAACAGTGACCTTTACAATTTTCTTCACGATTCCCACAAACTGCAATTTTTTCGTGTTTTAAATTTTCATCACAAGCCTAGATGAAAAAGTTGTAAACAGTGACCTTTACAATTTTCTTCACGATTCCCACAAACTGCAATTTTTTCAAAATTTTCTGTACACGTCATCTAGTAAACTAATCTTTCTAACTTCTCAAAAAAACTCAAGTCGTTTGGCCCAATTTTAAAAAAGTTCTTCCGTTTCATAGGGTGTCCAAATACTTATGGACGGTAGTGTATATGAAACGCTACCAACCGTGAATTTTAATATTTAAATTGAAATTAAAATTCGCAATTAAACAAAATTCGCAATTTTCCTAATTTCACATTTTTTCGCCGGATGAGATATTGAAAGAGTGAACAAAAATCGTAAGAAATCTTCAAAACAAAGGGTAAATCAGGGACGGGAGAAGGGAGAGACATTTTCTCGAAATATTGGCGCCCACGGATTCTTACGTCAACATCTTACGACCCATTAAGATAGGACAGCACTAATTAGACCACTATTTGCTTTACTCAGCCAAAGATCCTATTATTAAATCACACGTATGCTCACACGTCACAAAAGAAATCAATCTTCAACACTCAGATTCTGAAAGTGCCTCGTCTCGAGAAAATGAACTGGACAAACACCGTAATTTGCTTTCTACACGCGCGTTAAGTGCAAACGCGAGTTACAAGCGACGATTCACGACGCATTGTCGAAGGAACGCGCGAACGAACACGGTTACGTTATTGTTAAGTGGGCGCAATTGGGCGAGCGTGTGATGAGCATCGCGCACTCAGAAATCAATCATGAGGGTAATATTGCGAATGGGCCGGTATGCAGCCACGGCGACCGCCGAAATTATTACCGCGAGTCGATTTAACCCAGCCGCTTCCTGGTTCGCGAGCATAATTTTCTCGCCGTTTCCTCCGACAACGATTCGGCCATGCGTAAAATGGATCGTTGTTCGTGCCCAGATAACCATTTATTGCTGCTCGCCGAGTTAATTGGAGGTTCCTATGCATCGCATCGAAATTCACGCGAACTTTTTTTTCACGTTGAATGGGAGAAAATTTTAATTGGATCTCACGTTGGTGTTTGGTAGTACGACTGGCGACGCGATTTCTGCTGAAAGTGAGATTGGCGAAATGACCGATGCGCTTGCGGCAAATTAGTGGTGCAGGGGCAATTTGCTAATGCGTAGCGCGATGATGTAGAACAGGACTGGCGGACTTCTTTTCTGCTGGGGTTGTATGGTCTCTACCATTGGTCAATTCGTTTTTCTACTATTAGTCAATTTGTTCTTCTAGTATCGGTCAGTCCGTTCTCCCACTATTAGTTAGGCTGTTCTACTAGTCAATTCATTCTCCCACTATTAGCCAGTCTGTTCTCCCATTATTAGTCAATTTGTTCTTCCAGTATTAGTTACTCTGTTCTCCCACTATTAGCCAATCCGTACATCCACTATTAGTCAATCTATTCTTCCAGTAACGGTCAGTCTGTTCTGCCACTATTAGTCAATCGTTCTCCCAGTAACAGTCAGTCTGTTGTCCCACTATTAGTCAATCCGTACACCCACTATTAGTCAATCTGTTCTCCTGTACTATTAGTACATATGTTTTCCCAGTAACAGCCAGTCTGTTCTCCCACTATTAGTCAATATGTTCTCCCAGTAATGGCCAGTTTGTTCTTCCACTATTAGTCAGTTTGTACTCCCACTATTAGCCAGTCTGTTCTCCCACTATTAGTCAATATGTTCTCCCAGTAACAGCCAGTCTGTTCTTTCACTATTAGTCAGTTCATACTCCCACTATTACCCAGTCTGTTCTCCCACTATTAGTCAATATGTTCTCCCAGTAATGGCCAGTTTGCTCTTCCACTATTAGTCAGTTCGTACTCCCACTATTAGCCAGTCTGTTCTCCCACTATTAGTCAATATGTTCTCCCAGTAATGGTCAGTTTGTTCTTTCACTACTAGTCAGTTCGTACTCCCACTATTAGCCAGTCTGTTCTCCCACTATTAGTCAATATGTTCTCCCAGTAATAGCTAGTCTGTTTTCCCACTATTAGTCAATATGTTCTCCCAGTAACAGTCAGTCTGTTGTTTTACTATTAGCCAATCCGTACACCCACTATTAGTTAATCTGTTCTGCCAGTAACAGTCAGTCTGTTCTTTCACTATTAGTCAGTTCATACTCCCACTATTAGCCAGTCTGTTCTCCCACTATTAGTCAATATGTTCTCCCAGTAACAGCCAGTCTGTTCTTCCACTATTATTCAGTTCGTACTCCCACTATTAGCCAGTCTGTTTTCCCACTATTAGTCAATATGTTCTCCCAGTAATAGCCTGTTTGTTCTCCCACTATTAGTCAGTCCGTTCTCCCAGTAACAGACAATACGTTCTCTCACCATCAGTCAGAGTCCGTTCAATGTGGGAGAGGGAGCTATTACGCGCGGCACAAGAATACGATAAAGACGGCTGCATCAAATAGGTAT
>NW_017100179.1:99088-127759 GCF_001263275.1 Habropoda laboriosa
ACCTATTCATTTGCATACTCTGTAGTATGCAAACAGGGGAAGGGGCCGCATGAGGCCCGTGGGCCTGTAGTTCGTCAGTCATGATCTAGAAAATCAATCTGCCAACTGAATATTGACAATGAGTTGTATTACAAGGTTTAGACGACGTTCTTACAAGTTTTAATGATGACCTGACGAGTTCAATTTAGAGGTGTTGATTTATTACTCACGGTGTTTTCTCATTGGATGGAATAAGCAGTTCGTAGGTGGATATGAGAATGAACGATGGACGAGAGATTGGTTTTTAATTGGCAAAAGTCAAGCTGTGATGGAAGAAGTAAACACGTAGGTGGAGAAGATTAAGGATGGACAGTCATCGGGGTAAGATTGAGGGAAAGGATGACTCGAGATTCTGTACGTGGACGATTAACCCTCTGTAACCCACATTTTCTTCGTTCATGAGAAGAAAAATTACAGTTAATTACAATTTTATATATTAGTGGCAAAAGCAAAAATTAATAATTGTTATAAAAAAATTGGCTAGTAATAATGTAACAGTACATCGATATAGTACAATAGTATGACAATAAACAAATGAATTAAGACTTATAAAATATAAAAAATTGATTTACGGTTGCTGACCCTGTCAACTTGGAATACCGAGGTTACTATAATTTCTATTGCTTATTGAAAAAGTATCGATTTCTTAATCCGATCAATCCAATGTTACTCACATTCTATCACTGTATCCGATCTTTTTCCATTTTTCCTCTTCTTTCTATGAATATCATTATATCCGTCACAAGTTGGACGGTTTTAGTACACGACCGTGTACAGTGGGTATTTTGAAAATTGACCAACTGGAGGAAGACACCGGCGGTGGAACGAAAAAAAAATCTGTGACGAGAGCTACCGAATGAAATTCGTAGCTCCTGGGGGAGTGGTTGCTATTTCGCTTTAAGCTTTTCCCTTTTTTTCCCCCTTTTTTTTAACCATCACGCCGAGCCGCGATATTTGCCTCCTGCCGGGATGCATTTGGTATTCCCAGCGCTGCGGTACGCTCGAGGTGCGAAGGTTAACGCGGCCCCCGCACGAAACTGGTAATCCTCGGATCGGTATTTCACTTTGTGGCCGCGGGAAAATCGCAAACAAACCGGAAACGGGCGGGGTTCGCCGAGAGGAATTTCGAGGGCCGGAACGAGCACGAAATTTTTGTCGAACATCGTGTCACGGGATTAAGAGATTCGAATCACAACCGTGGAATCGTGAAACCAAATGGAATCATAAATCGTGTAGCTTTTCCTTTTTTTTCTGCTTTTTACAAGAGTAACCCTTTAATTAACGAACGCTGCACACGCGCTTCCAGTAAATTTGTATCGGTGTAAAGAACTTTTATTATCACAATTGTAAATCGAGAGAAAATCTACAAATTTGTGCAAAACTTCACCCCT
Source organism: Habropoda laboriosa (assembly GCF_001263275.1). NCBI lineage: Eukaryota > Metazoa > Arthropoda > Insecta > Hymenoptera > Apidae > Habropoda > Habropoda laboriosa. The sequence continues at coordinate 100,519 of NW_017100179.1, forward strand.
TAACCAGCAACGTGTCAGACTCGTGGCAGAGATTTTGGTCAAGATGTGACCCAAATAGTGTAGGAATATTATTTAAGTGGTCTTTGTTTTTTGAGAGGAATATAGTTTTATTTCTGAACACCCTTCGTCTTTGACACTTTCTCTTACAATACTTTTTTCTCTCTTTTTTTAAAATTATTTTCTGCCTCAGTATGAGTTGCGCCTATTGGCTCAGGGTTATTACTACTATGACGTTTTGGATTAATTTGGATTAATTGCATAAGTAGCTATAGAGAAAAATTTTCAAAAAATCTCTAATGTACATCTTACGATCCTTTTTTCTCTCTCCGCTCTTGTCACGCGGCCACGCTCGATCACAGACTTCTACACGCATTCACACACTCTTGCTACGCGCCGATTTTCGGTCAAGACGTCGCTCTTATCACGCGTGCATTTTCATTCGGAAGAACTGTCACTCGGACCATACATTCTGATCTCACATCCTACAATAGGATAAACCCTATCTTTCGTTCCAATTTGCAACACTGAGAATTACTAAATGTAATTAATCCGTGACCAATTAACTTTCGTTACCTGATACAATACTAAGACAGTAAACAGCTGACGCTTAGATGCCTAATTAAAAGAGAAATCATAGATTAAGCGATTAACGACCATTTATCGATATCATTCTCTCTCTCCCAGAGCTGCACCGAGCGTCAAACGGTTAAACCGAAAATTCTCACCGCGTGAAGAACGAGCGCGATGTAATTTCTAACCGAGCACACGTACCTTTTATCAAAACCGTTTAACGCTCGAGGGCGTGGCGATAATTGGCAGGAAGGTCGCGAAATTCCAGCATCGTTTCAACGAATGAGAACGCCAACCATTCTACGCGCCGGCATCGGAAATGCGAAGAGCACGCGGGCGGGAAAACTGTATCGCCAGGGTGGAAAGTGAGGAGAGGATGCAGAGGAGGAAATGCTAAGTTCCGTGCCGTTCATGTTGAAATTCTAAAGTTACCTACGTTCCCGTCTCATGAATCACAAAGGGTTCGCGGATATGAAAGTGCAATTGCCCGTTTCCGGGCTCCAATGGAGTCGCGTTCGATGAGCACGACCCTTTCTTCTTCTCTCTTTCTTTCATCTCTCTGCCACGTCTTTCTCATTCTCGCGCCGCGTGGAACAGGCTGCTGCATAAATTCGCTTTTGCAACACGGGGTATGTATTTCATTTCTACGTAGGAAAGGCGAAGTTTATTCAAAGCGCGGGCCGTTTCTCGTCGGGATACCCGAAACAGTCCAGAGATCAGCCGGGTTTCCAGCGATTTTCGGTTCCCGCTTGTATCGATACGCGCGGGTCGCGTGTTCGATTTCTGCCACGGGGCGAACTAACCGATCCCTCCTCGTTCCAAATGAAAAGAAATAAAAGGTACTCTGTGTGTTGCTTTTAATCGAAGGAATGTATTTTCTATTGGTTTTTTACATTTTTTATTTTTTCTGGGCGGGAGGAGGTTCGCGGTTCAATCGCTCGGCAGTTTTCAAATTGTACCTCGTGTGGATTTTTATCGAAGGAAAAATGACGGTGTAAAATGGAGAAGCAGTCGGTGGAAGCAATATCGCGAGGTTGTGAATTGGAGCATTGGACGACGTTATTTGTGAAGTGATATTTAAAATTTCATTATGGACAGCAGATTTAGTTGATGGTTAAGGAGGACTCGTCAATGGACGAGTTTAAGAGCACGCTTTAAGAGCAAATTAGGTCATAGAAATTTATTCTGATTGCTAATAAAAGTAAAATAAAAAATTTCATTAAGCTTCCATCATATTTGTGTCATATTGGTAAAAATTTAGATTTACCTGCAGTTGTCAGTTTTTTAAATACACTGCAATGGAAGAACCAATTCCAAGTTGATATCGAACAACCCTGAGACTTTACCCTTTAACCCTCAAATTTTTCTCAACTTGACGTGCCAAAAATGATCAGCTTTATTTTTCTTTTTAAATTACACTTATTAGAGGATTAGTTGTGCACGTGTAAGACACTTGCATGAGCGTTAAGCTCCTCGTATTTGAAACTACTTTTTGGATTACGTAAATTAAAGCATTAACCCAAAATCGAATGCTATTCCTTCTCATTTTTCAATTACGACTGAATCTATCAATAAAAACTAAGTCACACTTTATTCAATCCTTATATTCTCGAATTTCTAATCGATTTCACGAACTCCCTATATTTCTTCCATTAACTATACCTCATCACCCAACCAATTTCCTTATCTCACTCTATCGTTTCCACCGACTATACCACAGCACCATAGACACTAAGTCACACTTCATTCAATCCTTATATTCTCGAATTTCTAATTGATTTCACGAACTCCCTATATTTCTTCCATCAACTATACCTCATCACCCAACCAATTTCCTTATCTCACTCTATAGTTTCCACCGACTATACCACAGCACCAGACACTAAGTCACACTTCATTCAATCCTTATCTTCTCAAATTTATAATCGATTTTACTAACTCCCTATATTTCTTCCATCAACTATACCTCATCACCCAACCAATTTCCTTATCTCACTCTATCGTTTCCACCGACTATACCACAGCACCAGACACTAAGTCACACTTCATTTAATCCTTATCTACTCAAATTTCTAATCGATTTCACTAACTCCCTATATTTCTTCCATCAACTATACCACATCACCTAACCAATTTTCCTATCTCACTCCATCGTTTCCACCGACTATACCACAGCACCAGACACTAAGTCACACTTCATTCAATCCGTATCTTCCCAAATTTCTAATCGATTTCACTAACTCCCTATATTTCTTCCATCAAGTATACCTCACTCCCTATATTTCTTCCATCAACTATACCTCATCACCCAACCAATTTTCCTATCTCACTCCATCGTTTCCACCGACTATACCACAGCACCAGACACTAAGTCACACTTCATTCAATCCTTATCTTCTCAAATTTCTAATCGATTTCACTAACTCCCTATATTTCTTCCATCAACTATACCTCATCACCCAACCAATTTCTTTATCTCACTCTATCGTTTCCACCGACTATACCACAGCACCATAGACACTAAGTCACACTTCATTCAATCCTTATCTTCCCAAATTTCTAATCGATTTCACTAACTCCCTATATTTCTTCCATCAACTATACCTCATCACCCAACCAATTTCTTTATCTCACTCTATCGTTTCCACCGACTATACCACAGCACCAGACACTAAGTCACACTTTATTCAATCCGTATCTTCCCAAATTTTTAACCGATTTCATGATTTCCCTATATTTCTTCCATTAACTATACCTCATCACCCAACCAATTTTCCTATCTCACTCCATCGTTTCCACCGACTATACCACAGCACCAGACACTAAGTCACACTTCATTTAATCCTTATCTACTCAAACTTCTAATCGATTTCACTAACTCCCTATATTTCTTCCATCAACTATACCTCATCACCCAACCAATTTCCTTATCTCACTCTATCGTTTCCACCGACTATACCACAGCACCATAGACACTCCTGCAATCAGGGAAATCTCCGAAAAAAAAAGAAAACTATCTACGAAAGGAGAAAAATTATCGATAACATAATTTCGACTTACTTTTCCTCTGGTATCACCTTTACGACCGTACTTGGTATAACTATCGGTTTTTCGCGTGGAAGGCCACCCCGGTAACGACACTTTTCCGCGGCATTAGTAAGATCCGAAGGTCGCGATGGGAATAAGTTGGGTGTATAAGAAAATTGGCGGTTGTCCCGAGAGCTCTTTAGCGGTCTTGCTAACTGTTAGATGGTAGGGTAGAGGAGAGAGAGAGAGAGAGAGAGAGAGAGAGAGAGAGAGAGAGAGAGAGAGAGAGTGGGTCGGAGTCTCCAGATGGTGGGTCTGTGAAAAGCGCGGCTTAGCCGAAGGAAACCATATTAACGTCGAGGGTGAGGGGGCAAAGTGGGATGGGAAAAAGAACAATTTCAACGCGATTCCACCGTCCCCTTCAATTAGCTTTTATCCTAGAATATGGAACGGCGATCGTGACGCCTGGCTAGAAGCTACTGCGTGGAATAAAGGCACCGCGGCGACCTTGATTGAGGCGGAAAAAAGGGAAAGAATTATCTCTCGCCGTGGAACTTTATCGGTTCGAACAAAAGCGAATTAACCCGGTGGATATGAGCGGAGAAACATAACGCCAAGCGTATCATTCTATATCTAACAATTAACCGTCAGACGCCTGGAGGGAATTCGACGGTGTATACAGGGTGTAACAGAAATAGCTGGTTAAACTTTGATATTCTTTTTAAGGATGAGAAAAGGTTGTATAAAGGTGGGATCCCGGGGAAATTCCTTCTTTTCCAGGTATTAATATTTGAAATAAGGAAGATCCAGTTTCTCTAAGCCAACGGTGAAACGAAATAAATGTACCCTTCGCAGGATATCTCTCGAAACGCCGAGCTTTCGTGCAGTTTCTCTTAGCTCGTGTGTGATCGAAGTATCTGCTTGTTCGATGATAGAATGAGTCATTCTGACAGATACTTCTTTAATTATCAAAAGTTTAAATGGTGACTGATTTACAAAAATTTGGAATCACCTTTCAGTTTTTATTAATACTGAAATTTTTATAGACTTGAAATTGCTATTGTTCGAATATATGATTGATTCGAACGATGAAAATTTCGTTGAAAAATTCCTAAAATTGCTCACTTTTCTTCTGCAAATGTAACTTGCAATGCACAGTGGTTCCAAACTTTTAGAGTACGTTGGCTTCAATTTTAGGACAACTTGCTCCACTACATTACTTACTCCTACCAGAAACAAATTATAAAGCTTGCAATTCTTCGTGTGACAGTTACATTCGTGTAAAATTTACAAATTAATTCTATGCCTTTTTTCACAAACTTGAATGTTGATTTACAAAAAAATCAAACACAATTTTATTGTTCAAAATGATCTCCATTATTTTGTACGACTTTATCCATTAACTGAATCACCGACGAATTCCCTCTCTAAAAAAGTATAGCGATTTTGAGTCGATAAAGTCTTGGAGATTTTTTAAAAAGAGGCATCGAATTAATTCGTGCACCTGATAATCAAAAACTGTTTATATCTTGGAAAAGAAGTTTCCAGACCTCTGTTCACCTAACCCTTTTCCACTCTTACCAAAAACAGAATACGGCACCACAATTTGACCACCTATTCCGGTCACACCGCGTGTGTAACGTGAACAGAAAGAATATATTCGTAAATTACGCTTGCCAAGTAGAAGATTTTATATTTCTCTTACCAGCTACGTCCTGCAGCGTCGATTTCTCGCCGCAGCTGATAAAATGGGGATAGAAGGACACCATAACTATACCATCGGTCTGCGCCTGTAACAGTAAAAATCGTGGAATAATTGTTCGGTTGTCTAGACAGTTCACGTTCGTTTACCACATTCACTGCCACGCCAAATTTCCATATTTTTCTCGGGGTACCAGAAGAAAATCTTCATTGTTCTACGCTTTATTATTATTTTTTAAAATTCCAAATAACGTCTAGTTATCTACGATATTAGAAATATTTAGTCGACGATATTCATTTCATTTGAACAATTCCAAAGATTCGAGGCCCTCCGGTCACAGGTGAGCAACGTGGCGGTGAACGTGTTACCTTCGAATCGACGAGATACATAGAATAGTAATCGATTGTCGTTCACTCACCAAGCGTCGCAGCGCATGGTCAGGCACGTTTCGCGAGGAATTGCAAAGGGCGTGAGCGCTGCTGTGGCTGAAAATCACCGGCGCCCTCGACGTCTTCATGGCGACCAGCATCGTGGGTACAGAGACGTGCGACAGATCCACCATCATCCCGAGTCGATTCATCTCGAGGACGATGCTCTGGAAACGTTCAGCCAGAAGGACGATTCATTTAACCGCACGATACTCGAGAACTCCGATGAATTTCCATTCGAACGCGAAGAGTGTCGATGGGCTCCCGAGAAATTAATTCCGCGAGGGTGAAATTATAATAGGTGACGTGAGGTGGTGAAAAAATATTCAGTATTCAGGTATTCTTTGTAGACTGTTGCATAATTGGGTAGTTGGTTATTTTTGCGGAGCTTGCGTTGTGGTGATGTTAGTGCAATTGTTTATTGCGTGGTGGATGTTGGGGTGTTTGTTTATGGTGATGTATGATGTCGGTGTGAATTGTGATTGGTCGAGTGCTGAGGGAGGTGTAAATAATGGAGGAATGTTTGGTTGTGGACAGAGAGTACAGGAATGTTGATGACAATAACAGTTTATTAATTAAGATAATTCAATATTAATGGTATATTGGTAATAACTAACACTTACACCTCGGTTCATATGGGACACCTACTAATTTGAGCTTTACATTAACATTGTTAAACACCGGCGTTGTTAAATCAAACGATTGTTTATAGATTACTTGCACCGAGTATAGTTCTTTAATGCTGAAATCTATTGAAAATTGTATGTACAAAGTTTGAAATTTTTTCGTTGATATACGCTCGTGGTTTCGCGATGATGGATTGAAATCATTTTTTAAAGTTTTTTTTAGAGTTTCTTCGTGGATTTCTTTCTAGGACCACTGCAAATGTGTCCATAGATCTTTTTGTCCGAATACTTCTGTCTAATTCATCCAACAATTTCTGGTGTTGAACTTCATTATAAATATTACAGTTTTTCTTGTATTAATTATAATAAAATATATACTTTAAATGTAATTGTTATCGAAATAAGAATTTGTGAAACGGTAAGGTGTCCCATGACTTATGGACGGAGGTGTAACTCTTAGCTCAGCTCAACTCTTGATACTCTATAATACGCGCTCTCTGATGCTCTCTCTCAATGACTCTTTCGCTCTATGAACGCTCTATCCGCGCGTCTCATGCACCCTGTTTTAATCTTTCGTTCACTCATTCTCTCTTTATGCTCTTTCACTCTTCGCGGACATTCTCAGAACTCATCCAGTAACGTCCATCCAAATTTAGTGGCCAAGAAATCTTCGTTCGCTGAATCCGCTCCAAACACTTATCATTCCCACCTCTATCGCTCGAATCTAAATATTCTTCGTTCACGCAGCTATCGTTTTTAATTAAACATTCATAGGAGATGTAACTCTTCATTCGCAGCTCTATTTTTCCAGTCCACAGACTCGTTACGATCATTCTTACAATAAGGATTCGGAAAATGTGTTAGAAAATTCTAGTGGAAGGAGAAGTACAGATGAAGGAGGTTTGGAAATTGGAGGAATGTAGGAAGAACCCGGAAAGGTGAGAAGAATGGCGAAGAGAATGACTCGGGATTCTTCTTCACCCTAGTTTTATGACAAGAAGGCAATTTCTTCGGATCTTGAAATTACAAATCGTAGAGAATTTGTGTAGGCTTTAAAATTAAAGCTGGAAAGGTGTTATTATGGTTTTAATGGTCGATCGAACATTAACTTTCGAGTATACTCTAGAAATCGAGGAAAAAATCGAGTGTCACCCAGCCGGGAATCGAACCCGCGACCTCTGATTGGCAAGCCGAGGCTTTGTCCACTACGCCAACAACTCCCTCTCTATTTTCCCTTAGAGGTTCCTTATTTGAGTACCAAGGCCCCGATCCTACAATACACTTTTTTCATCCCTTTCTTCTCTTTTTCTCTCCCGGTACTCTCTATGATAATTGTACCAGAGAGCTATTTTATTCCGAGTAAGTAGCTTCGAAGATATCCCCGGGACGTTGCATTAGAATCGATCAGGCCATTTCGCGGATTTACCGACTGCCTTCGGAATCGAGAAGGCTGGATTAACGCGGCTTAAGCTTCTCGACGACGATCCCGAGGGGAAATGGTTAGAAGAATGGAAGGATCGACAGTCTTATGGGATAATTCGGGTTTGTATCGTAGAGAGAAAGAGAGAGATTAGTTTGAAGAGTTTAAACGGATCTTTCGCATTCGATTGACCTCGGGAATGAAAATTCTCGCCAGACACGAACTCTCTTCTGCTTTGCAGCGTGCTCACGTGTGATCCGTGACACTTATTGCAACAGCCGTTCAATCCGATTGAAATTCACGACAGACGATCCCTTAGACACTTTGTTTGCAAGGAATTCCAATCCGTGGGGTTGCAGGAACACGAGATTCATAGTTTCATACCCGGCTGAGTTTGGCTACATACCCGGCTACTTTTCGTATTCCACGCGTGTCGCGGTTACGTCTATCCGTTTCCGACTCTGCCACCTTTCATTCTCTGATAATCGTGCGTAGAGGCGGTGGAGAACGGTCCTGGTATTCGAGGACAAAAAATTGTTCTGGAAGGAAGCGAGGGAAGTCAGTATTTCTCTAACAGATAAGAGATTTCCAATAGGTAACATCGAGGAAGCGAGTGTCGCGACAGGGGGGAAATATCCTGTCTGACGTCACACACTTTCTAGACGTATCTAGTTACAAAATAGGAAATTCGATTTTCATCGTTGACACTTGTCATTTTCACCGGAAGAAAAACAGACATCCACCGGTTGGCTCCTTTCGATCCGACACGCTGCGCTCTTGACGCGAACAATCGAGCTTTCCGTTGCAAGATGAACGTTCCGTGGGGATACGAGAGCGTGGAGGATCTGACGTATAGTCGGTGGAAGGAATAATTGTACGTCGAGGTTAGAGAAGTCGTAGTTCGTTTTCGTTGAAAATTGACCCTGAAGAAGTAAGTTGCTTCACGTCACAGCGTTGATGATTATAATTTGCAATGATTGAACGACGTGGACTTCGAATTTGGATTTCAACCGAGTGAAGCCTTTCGAATTTTCTGTATAGTGTAGTAGATTGTGTGAGGTTGCATTGAATCACACTCAGGAGCCAAAATGATTACCTCCTCTTTTTGATATTCTCCCAATTTTATTATAATAGCAAAGTCTAATACATGCTTGGTGCTTCATTTTTCATAAATAATACAAAATTTAATAAATTTTATTTGACAGAGTTAGCCACTTTGGTTTCTGAGTGGTGTTGGATTTATAGCCAGATAAATATAACAAAAATTAAATCTAAAGCCTTCCTAAGACGTATAGTTGGGGCCACGATATAGCGAGGTCGTAAATTAAACTCTCAAGAATCGGCACCGATTGATGTTGCGGCACTCAAGGCCGTGTGTTGCAGTCTGTTTGAGGGTTCCAACAATAAACGAATGGTAGCATATGATTTGGTACTTCAAGTAGAAAATGGTATTTCATTTACAAATGGAAAATATGTTAATATTAAAGCTACACAATCCTTTTGCATTTTCTATCTGCATCTTGTAACCGTACTTCCAAATGCGGCTTTTCCCAGAAGAAAAAAACCCTAAATTGTCCTAGCTGAACTCAATTTTCAGTAAATATATTAGAATCAGTTTGACTTTCGCTGGATAGAAGAATTCTTTGTACGGTCCTGACCATGGTTTCAAGTACTTATTATATTCTTTTTGTATGCGTTCCAAGAAATCCGTTTTAGCTTTACTACATCTGTTTAGTTTCAAATCTAAATGTTTATGATACGTGACAAAAGGCCCTTCGGTCCGAAGCGGTGTCGCAGGCAATTTTCGGGCGTTGCGTTGGAACGTCCTCAGTCCGTATACAGTGCTCTTGCTAGCAAGTAGAAAACCGTACCTTCCTTGTGTATAATAAAGATTACAGTTTGAAATAAGAAATATTAATTATTTAATAATCCATAAAACCCATAATCTAATAAGTGGTCCTCGAGGACAAGAGTATCGCCTCGGCAATGCAGGCCCGCGCCCCCACTTCCTGGGACTTTCCCAGGGAAAAGGGGCTACTTAAGGGTGCCCCGAAAAAGGCATGGGGCCTTTTGTCGTAGACTCGCGTCGCCCACACTTCAAAATTAGGTTAAGCGTTATCGAATTAAATAAATATATTTTTATTAAACAACTTGCTCGAGTAATTACTTTACACCACGTCACTTCCAAAAGTGGCTCAATTATTCAACAAAATATTAGAGTTCATTGTATAAATGAATTTGGTGAGTATACTGTGCAAAAAAGTGTCTTAGTCGTCTGTGCATAATGTTCCACAAACTTTGTATATTTTCTAATTAAGTTTTTGCTGAGTAGAAGTGTATTTTCATTAGTGTTTCTAAATACTGACTGTGAATTTGTCAATAAAAATTCTCTTACTGTTCGGTCGACGATAACCATACTTTTTAGGGTCCACCCTGGTCCTCTTTCGTTCAACCTAACGTGCACAGTGTCCGGAAGTGTGGACGTTGAAGCAAAGCGCTCGTAAAGTATAATAATTTGCTAACCCGTGACGACAAATCCATCAATTCAACTACCACTTGCTTTCCACGACCCGACATAAGTGTGCATGAAAATTACAGAAACGGTATTTCGCGTCCGTTGAAAATCAACCGTGAAACAATGCCGAGCGAACAATTCCTATTAAACGAAGACAGGACAGGTCCGCCCCGAAACAGAATTGTCTTTCGTGCATTTCACGAACATTCCCCCGGTTCGTCGTTCCAGTAGAGAAACCTCGTCGCATTAAACAGATTCGCTTTGCTAAATCAGCGCCATGATGGCCCGACTCTCTCAAGATTCTTGTTTATCACGTTTCTCCGTGGAAAGTTTGCTAAGCTCGTCCCCCTGTTCCCGTTGCTTTCCACACGGTGAAACGGCTCCAACGGCGGTGTCAGCCTCTTGTCATAACGAATGTGTTCTCTGGGCTACATTCGACGTCGACGTGATCGTTCGTTCCACCCTTCTAGACATGTTCGAGAGGAAATTAGCCGGCACAGAGACGAATTTATCGTTAACTGCAACGGCCATTATCACGAAATTAGCGAAGTTGCAGTATCTTTCGGTGAAGTGGTCGTCGTTAGACGACGGCGGAGAGTTATCCCATGAATCCCGAGGATTTCTCGTTACTATCTTTGGGCGGAACGCTTGCATCCGTTAAACGAGAATGCTTCATTAAAGTAACAACGCGATAAACTTCACTCTTTGGGATTGCTTTGCTCCATTCTCAGATTCCACGGCTTTGTGCACGCGTTCTGTTTTCCTCGACACGGTGAAAATTCCTTTTCTCTTCCCCGCGTTTCTTACGCATCGCGGGTTTTACGCTCCGACGTGAACATCCGTGTCGTGTCCGTGGGATGGAGGCAACGAGAGAATTTGTTAAAAGATGAATGTCAAGCAGAGAGAGAGAGAGGGAGGGACAGAGAGTGAGGAAGAGACACAGGGAGAGACAGAGAGTGAGGGAGAGACACAGGAAGAGACGGAGAGTGAGGGAGAGACACAGGGAGAGACGGAGAGTGAGGGAGAGACACAGGGAGAGACGGAGAGTGAGGGAGAGACACAGAGAGAGACAGAGAGTGAGGGAGAGACACAGGAAGAGACGGAGAGTGAGGGAGAGACACAGGGAGAGACGGAGAGTGAGGGAGAGACACAGGGAGAGACGGAGAGTGAGGGAGAGACGCAGGGAGAGACAGAGAGTAAGGGAGAGACACAGGGAGAGACGGAGAGTGAGGGAGAGACACAGAGAGAGACGGAAAGGGAGGAAACGAACTGTTACACCCTCAAATATTCTCTTTCTTAGTCCATCCAGAACTAGTCATCAACTTTCACCATTACTCACACTGGACTCTTCACCGTTCAACTCTACTCTCAAGTCTCCTACGCAGTCGTAACCCAAAGTTCATCTTCCTCAAACCCTTAAATAGCCTTATTTTTCCGTCCTCGATTCGTTTTCTGTACTTTTTCCTACGCAAAGTCGATCTTTAATTGCTTCGATTTAAATGTATTAAGGCTTCGCTTTACGATCCGGTCGACCATCTACGCTATTTTCGAGCGCCTCTTTCCTAAATCTATTTTTTAATTAACTTTCCAATTCACCCGAAGGTCGAGGCCCAGAAACTTCCAGACCCTGGAACTTCAACTAAATATACAACCTCTCTTAATCGAACCATTGAGAGTTATCCAGCGCCAGATTTTTAAATCAACGTCCCTAATACCTGCCCTCAGTTTCGAGAAATTCCAACAAAACCGTGCATCACAGAACGAAAGGAAATAACTGATTCTGCATATTTAACGACACAGGAAATATCATATACGCATCTACGAATTCCTTAATTGCGTGTCTCGTTTCATCACAATGTCACGAAGAATGTTGGAAAAAGGGAGAAAAGTTTCGCTACGTGTAGAGGTTCCATTAAAGGTTGCTTGCTCCCTGAAGAAGTTCTGGTGAATGGAAACGGGAAAGCGCTAAGCGTTTCGTATCAAGGAAACGTGGAGAGGGTGCACGTGCGGGTGACGCGCGATGAGCAGATATTCGCGTAGAAAACGACGGCTTGATAAAAGAGACGTTGAATCTCGTTTGCTCTGTACGTTGGATTTTACGTTGGTTAATTCACCGAACCATTTGTCAGTTTATACTCCGTGTCTGTTTAATTTCGCGTTCGATCCTTATTGTATGAAGATTCGAGCTTTCACGGGATACAAAGTCTCCCCTCTGTCCGGAGAATGACCGTTGGATTTTCTTTCTAATTTTTCACGAGGGACGACGATCTGGGAAAAATTGTCGAAAGGGTGGTGGTTGCGTGAAAAAGGTGTTTAAGGGATGAAAAATTGCCGGGAAAATGGGGGAGTTTCTCCGCGGGGGAAAGTTAGGCGAAGGTCGCTGATTTCGCCTTTCATGATACACTCAGCTGGGCGATTCATTTCTTACAGGGCATAAGTCAGACGCGGCAGTTATATATTTTTTTCCCCCGGCCATTGAAAGAATCCACCCTCGTGAATCTCGAGGTTAAGGTGCCGTAACACCGTGTTGTCCGACAGGATGATGAATAGGCTTCATTCTTCCGTTGGTTTCTCTTTGAAGGGTACTCGCGGGGTACTATCGCAGTTAGCTTTCGCCATCGGCTGTTGTTCCAGGAGAAACTCATTATCTCGTGATGAAAAAGAAAGTGATAAAAAGAACGGAGGAAAAGGATAAAAAATGAAATCTTAAGTTTCTCTACTTCGGGAATAACGTTCTTCTGTTAAGAGTTGTCCTCGAGTCTCCTGGCCAACGGGTGGCAGCCAGATACATAAAACAAAGCTATTGAGAGAACCAGAGAGCGCCAAAGAAAGAGAAAGAGCACCAAAGAAAGAGACAGAGAGTGTCAAAGAAAGAGAGAGAGAGAGAGAGAGAGAGCTAAAGACAGAGGGCCAAAGAGAGAAAGACCGCCAAAGAGAGAAAGAGCGCCAAAGAGAGGGAGAGAGCGCCAAAGAAAGAGAGAGAGCTAAAGACAGAGTGCCAAAGAGAGAAAGAGCGCCAAAGAGAGGGAGACAGCGCTAAAGAGGGAGAAAAAGGTAGCCAAAGAGGGAGAGAAAGAGCGCTAAAGAAGTAAGGAACACCAAAGAGAGAGAGAGAGTGCCAGAGAGAGAGACAGAGAGCTAAAGACGGAGAGACAAAGAGAGAAAGAGCGCCAAAGAGAGGGAGAGGGCGCCAAAGAGGGAGAGAAAGAGCGCCAAAGAAGGAGGGAGCGCCAGAGAGAGAGAGAGAGAGAGAGGCAGAGCGCCAAAGAAAGAGGCAGAGAGTGCCAAAGAAAGAAAGAGAGAGAGAGAGAGAGCTAAAGACAGAGGGCCAAAGAGAGAAAGAGCGCCAAAGAGAGGGAGAGAGCGCCAAAGAAAGAGAGAGAGCTAAAGACAGAGGGCCAAAGAGAGAAAGAGCGCCAAAGAAAGGGACAGAGAGCTAAAGAGGGAGAAAAATATAGCCAAAGAGGAAGAGAAAGAGCGCCAAAGAAGGAGGGAATGCCAAAGAGAGAGAGACAGAGCGCCAAAGAGAGAGAGAGAGCTAAGGACGGAGAGAGGAAAAGCTCCAAAGAAAGGGAGAGAGCACCAAAGAGGGAGAGAAAGAGAGCCAAAGAGGGAGAGACAGGGCGCCAAAGAGAGATAGAGAGGGAGTTAAAGAGAGGGAGTTAAAGAGAGAGAGAGCCAAAGGGAGAGAGATAGAGAGAGCCAAAGAGCGAGAGAGAGTTAAAGAAAGAAAGCCAAAAAGAGAAACAGAGAGCGCCAAAGGAAGAGAGCGCGCCAGAGAGAGGAACATTGAGCTAGACGGAGAGGGGGAATGATTTGCAGGCGCCGTTGCTCTTTACTCAGCCAGGACGAAACTACGAAGACTCGTAGTTTCGATCGGGGTGGCAAAGTCGCCTCGGCGCAAGGAGTTGTCCGGTGATCCCTATTCTTTCCAGACGGCGAAACTTCGCCTCTTGATACTTCTGTTTGTTACCGGGTGCCTGTGTTATCGTCGGCGAAGCAACTTCCCTCGCGGAGACTATCGATGCTTCGCCGCCGCCTATTTAGACGGGCAGCAACTTTCCGAAACAAGCTGCCAGCTGGCCTCAAAAGGGCGGCTGGTCATTCTGCGGAACGCTTTCCGTAAACTTATCGGTCAGATGCAGCAGAGTGTCGCGAACTTGGAGATGTTACCCCCTGTGCCACGCCGTACGATCCCGCCCTTTCGAATGTTCTCCGCTGCGGTGGCCTCCACCCTCGATCGATAAACGGTGTGGATATTCAGTGATTTAATCCACTTGCATTGACAATAGAGGGATTGTCTACCTTTGTTTCCTTCTGCACTACTGGACCGAGTATTTTACCGGTTCTCTATTCAGACCGATACGAAGAGTACAGGGGAAAAAGGACGAGTGGCCACTTAATGCTGTTTTGAGGAAAACGAAGTTTAAATATTGAAGTCCTTCTGACGATTGGCTATGGAGAAGAGAATTAATAGAGAGAAGGTAGACGGAAAGGAAAAGAAAGATGCGTTTAATTGTGGGTTTCTTTAGTCGATAAGGCTATCTTGAGGTGTCTTCCTACTGTGACGGCTGAGAAAGACTGAATTCTTCGGAAATTTAAAGCGAAGCAAGTGCTACACGTATCCTTTTGCAAATTTGTGCGTTTATTCTGTCATCTTTGAAGAACACAAAAATATTTTTTATAAGTGAAAATATCCATTTGTTGTAAAATAGGAGCACTGCGAAGAGAGCACCTTGAAAAGTATCCTCGTCGATGGCTGATATGATATCAGACGTACTTATCCAAAATACAAAATGCGAACGTATTCTTAATCTGTAGACGTGCGGCTGTCGTCTGAATTAGAATAATAAAAGAATATTGAGAAATAATGAAATTCGTGGGCATATTTTCGAGATGTTAAACTATACGAAAATGCCAAAAAGAAAAATTAAGTTTTTCAACACGTCGCAGCAGGAAGACCCCTTAAGAGACGGATTTCTAACTCAGGTTAGAAATTGTATTAGGTTAGGTAAGTACGTGTCGGAGGCGAAAAATATTTGAATGAAAATCCAAGGAAATTCTACAACGACGATACAATAGTCCTACCGAAACAAAAGATAGGAAAAATTGTGGAATGAGAAGGCGCTTACGTTTCGTTTTCTCAAATTTAATTTGAGAAAAATAATAATTCAAATAATAATTAATAAAAATCAGAATTCTCCAATTTTTTCTCCGATTTAAGTTATAAAATTCGATACGAACTTACGGGATACCCGATATATACCGGGTGTCCTAATTGTTTCTAATCAAACTTCGTGAGTAAGTTCAATAGGTACAACTGAAAGAAAAATGTCGTATAAACATAGGTCCTTTGAAGCTTCGTTAAAAAATAATTCCGTCAAATAGCACTAACTTGGAACCTTCGTTTCTCTTCTAAATGAAAAACAGAATTAAAATCACATCGCAGCCAAAAAAACGAACCTTAATCCTTCTCGTATTTGTTCTCCACCTTAATAATCGTGGATAAAAACTTGCCGGTACTAATATCGTCGTCCTTTGCCGTGCGATTTAATCGAGTCTTGGAAGTTTTCGTCGCAAACTTCCGCCCCATAGCGAAGTTTACATTTTCGACACTGCAACGCAACTTTTAACCAGATTTTTCTTTCGTTAGCTCGGATTAACGCCGTCCTCCTCGCTTAATATGCAAATGTCTCGCAGACAATGCCTCGCGGAAGCGAATTTCATTCGAACCGGTAGTGTTCTCGATATCCGGTAACTTTTTAATCGCGTTAAGTCACAGCTGAAATCTCCGAATGTGTTCTCAATTCGGGACACAGAGAAACACCAAACAGAGATAGAGAGAGAAGGCGAGCTTTAAGGAGATTCCCTCCGCGAAAGCCCCGTTTCTCGTGCATCGTGTACGCGTCGAAATGAAAATCGATTCACGGTTATGTTTGTCGAGAGAAGGGCGCCGCGAAATTGGAGCGAGAGAGATAGAGAGAGAGAGAGAGAAAGAGAGAGAGAGAGAGAGAGAGCGAGAGGAGGACGGTGTGGTGGCGAAGCGAAGAAGTTAATAAAGGGCCGGTGTTTGAAAGTTTGGCAGCGTTGATGAGATGGTCTATAGATTCTTGGAATTAAGATCGGGGCCAACGGGGGAATGATAATGCAGTTTTAAAGACTCTTCATATGGTGGAGTACGAATGCTTAACGTCAGGAAACTTGGTGAAATTAGAGGAGAGAATGTGGCTTGGATCGGGAGGGAAGGAAAGGGTGTTGGACTGTTGAAATATTAATAACGAGCCAAAGTTGTCTGTATATAGGGTGTTTCGAAACGTGTGGGTATAACTTCAGGGATGAATTCAGTACGGTAAAATAAGAAAAAAAGTTCGTATAAACGTGTACCCGATATGACCTTGTTTCCGAATTATAGCCCTTCCTCTATGATATCTGTTATTTAACCCTCACTCGTCCCTCGTGTCCCATTTTTCAGGTAAAAAATTGTATTAATCGGCTATTTGACCTGTTATTTAACCCTCACTCGTCCCTCGTGTCCCATTTTTCAGGTAAAAAATTGTATTATTCGGCTATTTGCAGAAAAAATTTTTCCTTTATTTTCTATATTTAATAAAAGAATTCACAAAATTAATTACTTATCTTTCCATTTCATTGATTTTTTACCATTGTGTCAAATTAACGCCGGGGGACCTATTAAGATGCGAAACTGACGGACGGATGAGGATTAACACGTTGGTCACCTGTGACCGGAGATTGTTTCCTCGATGGAGCCACGGTAGTGTGCCTCAAATGTTTAGAATAATTAAAAAAAAAAAATGAATATCGTCGACTAAAAATCTTGACCATCATAGCTAACTAGACATTATTTTGAATTTGAAAAAAAAAATATAATACTATGCTTAGAATAATGATAATTTTCTTCTGGCTCCCTGAGCAAAACATGGAAATCTGGTGCGGCAGTGAACGTGTTAATAATTTTCATAGAAATTGTTGAATCTTGCGGATTATAGCCATAAAAGTCATTTGTCACATTGGCCTCCGGGCCGAGGTGCCGAATCTCTCTTCGTCCGACCAGACACCCCTTGGACTACCATGCGCCGCGCGAACCGCATTGTTCGCGCCAGCGATGGGACTTTTTTGACCATAAAACGGTACCGCTTTCAGGGCTGACAATTTTGCATTAACAAATTCTGTCCCCCGAAAGCGGCTAACCTGGAAAAACCCACAGGCATCCCTTTTTCTCAAGGGATGCCGCCATTCATATAGGCCCCTGATTGGTGATTTTTCACACCACCTCGCTAGGTCAGTCGGAAAACATATAAAGAGCGAGCTCACCCTCGCAAGGCATTTATACCATCGATTCGCTAAACATTCGTACTCCATCAGTCGAGTGTAACCACAACAATAAAGATCTACAACGACAGTTCAACTTCTTCACACATATTGGAACAGGCTTCGCCGACCTGAAAAACGTCGAACGAGCCAACCGGTGAAAGAGGAGCACGAGAATTAAAGTCGTCGTGCTTGGCTGGTACAGAAATTGTTCAAAGTGGTCACCCTCGGCTAGAATTCAAGCTTCCAAACGTCGTATCGTAGATCTTCTCATTCATTCAAAAATATCAGTTGTTGCTTGAATTCGCCGACAACTCCCTCGAATACGATATCGCAGTTCCTCGACATTGTTTCCCACTGTGTTGTAAACCAAAGACTCTAGGTGCCCCCACAAATGAAAATCCAATGGATTTAGATCAGGCGATATTTATAAACAAGGTCGTATCGGGTATTTTTCTTATTTCACCGTACTGAATTCATCCCTCAAAATCATGCCCACGCGTTTTGAAACACCCTGTATATAAAATTCTCCGTGTACATTTTCCACCATTATTCTCGAACAGCTACGACGTCGTCGCAATTAATGTTTGGGCTTCGAATCGAGAAGAGGTTCCTCGATGGAAAGAAAAAAGCAAAGAAAATCTATCGAGTATTTTTTCCACGTACAGACTCGATTCCACCTTCGACGATATTACTCCATTGTTCAACCAACTCTGGAACATAATAAATCATGCTTTTCTTCTGTTCACCCTCCGCCACCCGTTTATTACAGCACCGCTCGATTCGGTCAAACATCCCACCGGATAGATAATTAATCACCGAACTAAACAATCAATCAACCTCTCGGAATATTCTAAGAAACTATCGTGTTCATCCCTCGAACGGATCGCGATAGCTAATATTTAGCGTGCGCGTGATAGTTCGCCCGATCGTTCAAACACTGTGTTCAGATGGAATTAAGGGAGTGTTCTGGTTTGGAACTTTAGAAAAATTGTAAGGGCTTTTAATCTTAACGATATTTCGTCAGGATAATGTCGAAAACTACTCGAAGGCTCCTCGTCCTTGTCAACTACGCGGTTCAATTCGTTCTAATACAATTCTTACGATTCTTACTCCGCAGTGCTCTTAACGCGTCCTTATATGCGGGTCTTGACGTCCCTCTCTTGCCTCCGGGAAACCCTGGCACAGGTTGGGGGTTTCTACGGAGCAAGGTCCTTACCTGATCCAGTCCTTAGCGCGTGGGGGAGTCAGAGTATTGGGAACGGGTTTCTCCGCAGATAGAGAGGTCTGCGGGTCATAAACTAACCCTAGTCCCTACATTCACTCTTGCAAAATTAATTTCTTTTTTTTGCATTTTCTTGAAGTATGAGTGTTCTAGAAGATGCGTGCAAAAGGATTTGTTCGAATTCGTGAAATTAAATTAGGTGTAAGCGTTTGAAGGATGCCGTAACGAAATGGATAGACGAATCTTTAAACGTGTTTTTCTCGAAAGCTCATTTTTCGAAGTGGTTTACGCGATATTAAAGTTCTAGTTTATCGATTGACTTGAAATTTGCAGAGAATCTTCAGCACACATTCCGGTACCGCGTGAACCAAAATTTTTACCATCCGTCCTTTTTTTTTTATTCTTTTAACACGCTAAAGTCGACGATCTAAATTCGAAATGTTGTCATTTTGTGAATAATCGATATTTTTATTTTATTTTCGTTCAGACTATAGACAGATCTATACCGATTCAGATTCTTTTTCATTTTTTTACTTTAGATCAGCAGAACAGTCAACACACTTTTTCTAAAGCGCACTCTATACAAGAAATTACAACTCGTGTAATTTTCATTGTTTCTACTTCAACAAAATGTATTACGTATCTTAAGTATCCGTAAACGTATGTGCAAAACCTGAACGCCAATAGTTTAACGGTTCCTTTGAAAAAAAATCCTAAAGATTGCTTGAAAGATCGCATTCAAAGCCAGAAAATACTCCCTTAACCCTTTGGCTGCCACGGGCCGGCGCGTCGGCTCCGTGTGTTTACATTCAGAATACCGCTCAGATAGAAAATTCAATTGAATCATTTTCGTTTATTCAGATTAAAAATTTGCTTTTAGTTCGAAAAGCAATATCGGTAACTAATACAAGAGATATTACTATAGAAAATAATTTTCCACGCGTAATTTATATGATCTAAATATAAAAGTTTGGAAGTGAAAATAATTACTCGCGAAGGTTGCTCAACAGAAATATATATTTATTTAAATCAGATAACGCTTAAACCATTTTTAATGTATAGGCGACACGATGCATCTAGGAAGAATGTCCACGACAAAAAGCCTCGTGCCTCTTTCGGGGCTCCCTTAAGTAAAGTCTGTTCAATTTAAGAGTAACCTCGCTCTCAGACCGATTTTCGTCCGTTCTGCGCATAGACAGAGAGCGTAGCAGAGGGTAAGACGGAGAAAAACGTAGGCGGTTAAGTGAAGGTTTGGACGTTCTAGTGGTTCTAGCCCCCGCCTTAGGCACTTCCCATGCGCGAAACGAGGTTACTCTTAAATTGAACGGACTGTAGCCCCTTTTTCCCTGGAAAAGTCCCAGGAAGTGGGGGCGCGGACCTACATTGCCAAGGCGATACTCTTGTCCTCGAGGACGAAGAAACCCAGAGATGTCTTCGCCTCGAGGGCCAAGAGTCGCCAGGCCTGGGCACGTAGGCCCCCCGTGGCGGTCGCCACAAAAGTTTACATTATTCATTATTAAACATTTTACTACACCACAATTGTATTCCATATCCTCTAAGTTCGGAAAGAACAAATCCTAAAACTTCCCTCCACAAAATTCACATTTCCTTCTTCATAAAGCAATTTACAGAAGCGTGCATATCGAATGCACAGTGTACGATACTCTACTCGTGAACGAGACTGGTTTCAGCTTCGTTCTCAGTTCGTATCGTTGCGCTCCCGATGTGTTAATCCCGGAAGGGCGAAATTCTAGTAGTTGGTGTGGTGATGGTGAATAATAGGTTCTCTCCTTCAGAATATTTTTGAACTCTGTTTATTTGTGGTGGTGCGTGGGTATATATTAGGTCGGTGTATGTTCTGATTGGTTGGACGTTGAAGGTGGTGGAAAAGAAGGTCTCGAAAAATGCGGAGGTGTGATTGGACATTAGGAAACTAGTGGAAGGAGAACGTGAAGGTGAAGGTGGTGGGCAAAAGTTTAAATAATTTAGAGAAAACCCGGAAAGGGGAAAGGGATAGGAAACATGACCAGGGAGCGACTTGAACTATTTTATGATAGGGAAGGAATTTGTTAGGGGCTAGGAAGACGGTTGAAAAGGACTGTTTATTAATTTATGATGTGTGACTGGCCGGTGGGCTGCGCGACCGGACACACAGATGGGCCTGGTAGTAAAAGTGTTAAACGAGCAGAGGAGTGTTTTGCTCTTCTCGAAACCACAGTTCGATTCCCTCTTTCTTTCTCTCTCTTTGTTTCGATCTACGGGAGTCGACGTGGCAATTAGCCGAAAGCATCGACCTGTGACTGAGTGTGCTTTTAGTGCTCGCTGGATCAACGATCCGTAGATGTTCGGTCATTTCTTTCCTCTCTTTCGTCCCTTTTCTTTCAGACCACACGCGCTCTTGCCATTTCTCTGGAGCTCGCACGTGTCGATACGGGGGGTCACGTATATCCAGTTTGAGAAATGTTGCCTCGAAATTCGCGGTCTGGAGGAGGAACGACGCGTCCACGAGAGATTCTCGATCGCGTAGAAGGAGAGAAGGCCGTGAGAGACCACGGAGGTATTTCCTACAAGCGGTCGCGGTCTAATTGCACCCGCTCGAGTTATGTTTTCTTGAATTTGCCACGACTTCCGGGCGGTGAGGCATCCTCATTGTTTGGGAACCGACGCGACGCCACGCCGGAATTACTTCCAGCTTCGTCGTGGTTGGTCCAGATACACCTAAATGTCCTTTTCCGTGGAATTCATGGTTGCACTTGAGCCTCGTGTTTGCCAACAATCAATTCCGCTGTTCTGTGTTACTTCCAACGGGCTGTTTCGTATCTCGAATTGTTCAACGTGTTAATTTTTCTGCCATTGCTGTGTTCTCCGTTTATCTCCTGTTTTGTATCTGGTTTTAGTGTCTTTAATTCGTTCGAATTCATATTTACACTTTGTCGCATATTGTCATAAATTATCCAGATAATTCTCTGGATAATAATAATTCAACGTGTTAAGTATCGAAATTTTCCACTTTTGGCTTTGATTTTTTAAAGCCTGATTACTATGGAACAACTTCTCAATCTTTAATTTAATTTATTTTTCTTTTTTAGTTCAATTCTGCAGACAATTCTCTGGATAATTATATAGGTAATTATCTAGAATGTCCTCAATGCAACACAACTCAGCTCAATACTTTAAGGGTAACACTCCCCCAGACAGTGGCACTCTCTCAGCCGAAACTACTCTGTTTCTCAACTCTTTTTGGGAGACGTGCAAACCCTCTCACATATTTTCATCTCACAGCGCCTGGCTTCGTGCAGCCGTAGATGCCTCCATCTCGGACGAGCCCCCATTTGTAGGCGGAAAAATATTGAGGGACCCAAACGGGAATCGAACCCGGGACTTTCGGCTTAGCAAGCCGACGCTTTGCGCGCTACGCCAACCGCTCCCTCTCTATTCTCCCTTGTCAGTTTCCTATTTGGGTATGGAGGCCCCGATACTACAATATAGTACTAAATAAACAATTAAAAGGCTACTTAAAAAATCATTTTACATTCTTCACAAGTGCCTTGATAACTGAAAAAAATTTGACACTCCTATTGTGGAAGTGAGAGTGAGAGCGAGGGTGAAGGAGAGAGAGAGAGAGAGAGAGACGCATTGGCTGTGTGTGTGTGTGTGTGTGCGTGGCAAACGAAGACTGGACATTTGATGAACGATCATCAAGCAGAGTTACCACTCTCCTCGGTCGTCGTGGTGGAAACGGCTAGTGTAGCATATTAGTAATTAATTTCTCAATAAACTCAACACCACCACTCAATCCCCATACTACCCCTGGCAATAAGTTTGGAATCAAACGCAAAGATACGAAACGAAAGAGGGATACCAAATTTTTTTATATATAAAATGCAACGATACACATATGACACGTATGATAACGTTAAATTGGTGCATTTTAAAGTAAGTACTAAAAAAATAATTTAGAGTTTCGTTCATTATATAATAAAAAATATAGACGAAACAAAATATTACTTGGAAATAAGTATGGAACATTATAAATTTACAAAGAAATTAACACTAATTTATTCAATATTTATATTACCTTGTAGCGTGAGGTTTACTTAAATCCCACTGGGTGGTTGTGAGGTCGTCTTATAGTTAAACGGAAGCGATTTTTGCCTCGAAAACGGTTGGCGAGAGTGCGCGAATTTGACGCGAGTCAAGTTCGCTTTGGCCAGGTCTCCCAAAGGAGGGGGAGAAGGGTAGGAGGAATAGGTTAGAGTGAGAGTGAGAGAGGAAGAGAAACTATCGTCTGTGACCCGCGAAGGAGACGTCTGTTGTCTCGGGAAAGGTGTCTGGGAGAGTTGGAGTCAACCTAGAGGTGTCGCTATGACCCGCGAAGGAGCGTCTGCCTCTAGGAGGTGGATAGGGTGAGGATTGCGAGGGGAGAGACAGGACAGGAAACCTGGTCCTGGAGTCTTCGGTCGCTCCGTACTGACTGTCGCGAAGCAAAGAGTGTCGTCTGTAATTCCGCGAAGGAGACGTCTGCTCGATGTGCGCTTGAGTAGTCTTGGTCGGTTTCCCGGAAGAACTGATTTTTCTATGGCAAAAGGCCGTCTTTTATACGTTTTACGAAGGAAAAGCGGTTACTCTACAACCTACTATTTTGTGACAGTTTTACATGCATGTGGTTTGGCATCGATATTGTAATACTTTCACATTACGTGGTAGAAATGTTTTCCCATGTTAATTTTCCATAGCTTCAAGAAGCACATCTAGCATTTTTTAATTTTTTTATGCATATACTATACATTTTTTTCACATTGCTCGTAAATTTTCAATCCAGTTTAAACGTAGAACATTAGTTGGTTACTTCATGGTTTTCATCTCACTATTCTAAAAAAAAGAAAACTTGTAAAAGATGCGGATGTCCGCGATCAACGTCAACAAGAACTGACAGAAAATTATGACACATCGTAAAGGAAATGAGAAGAGCCACATCTAAAGGAGTACACTATTCGTTATAGAAACCAAAAAAAATTATGAATATTGCCAAAATTTCCAGCGTGATTACTAGAACGACCCCTTAAGACAATCCCTTCAGTTCGTCGAATTCGTCTCGATTATTTTTTCATTCCATCTCCCAAAAAGAAAAAAAGAAAGGAGTAGCTCAGGTGTATATACGTACATATATACTCCGGCGACGTTACGAGTGTTCAGCGTGTTCTATTTACCGAAAACGTCAGAAAAAGCGGCAGACAGCCCCGAGGGATGTTTTCCAACGGCGAGGGAGATACATATATGAGAAACGACTTTGGGACTCTGACCGCGATATAAACCAGAAGCGTGGCCCACGGGCAAGAACCGAAAGCCAGGGATAAAATATTATCCACGTGTTTAACCGCGGTGTCCCCGGCGCAGCTTAGTCAATTTCATTGCGGTCCTAATTATTTTGCACGGCCGGTAACGTTGCTGCGCTTTTTCCCGCGAAACTGGCTCACGGCCGTCTGTATTCTGTACGCCGCGGCAAGATGAAACGCGGACAGAGTTAAGATGGCCAACGATGTTCATAAGTTACACCGACGAAAATGCACCGTGTCGAGCAGTTATAGCGATTTTCTTTCCTACGTAATCGCTGCACGGGACAAAAGCTCCGACGTTCTCCCGAGGGCGAAAGGAAAAAGACGAAGAGAGGTAGGAAGAAAGAGAGATGTATGAGAAACGACTTGGAAAACTGTGGTCTCGACTTAAGCCGAGAAAAAGTTCCACGCTCGAGAGACGAGGTAGAAATAGAGGGAAAAGGAGGGAAGACGAGGAAGAGTAGACAGGTGGTTTAAATATTCAATGGAGGACGTTTCGCGTGTTTCTTCGCGTGATTGCTTTAGCCTCGTTAGCTATGGCAACGGTGATACGAAAATGTTATTCGTACAACTCGATCATCTTTTCACCACGTCTTGCACCCTCTCTTTTTTTCCTCCTCGTTCGTGGCTTTCGAAAACTTCTGCGCAATCTTCGGAGGACACTGAGGAAAAGTTAAAGAAGGAGGGGAAGAATAGCGAACGCAGGAAAATCGGGGAGACGGTGTTCAGAGATTTGCTCCCACCCTTGTGTTGCTCTGTGTCTAGCCAGAGGAAAATGGTTGGTACAGAGTCCATTTTAAGTTTGCACCGCGAAATTTTGGATGCTTCTCCCTCACGATTGTCTCCCGTCGTTTCCATTCTTTCTTTTTCCAACTTCCCGGTTCCGCAACTTTGCCGCATTATCCATGAAACTTCCTGTCTATTTGCGCGGAGAAAAGAACGAGCCAGCCGGCTAACGTCGAGTCCTTGTTCGAGCCTCAAAGACACCGAGACATCCGCCTTTATACCGATATATATTTCGAAGGGATAGAATAGGTTTCTGATCGTACTTTTCGAAAAGAGAAGAATCTACGTTTACTGTGAAAGCAAAGTTTCCTATCGAAGAGAAGAGAAGGGAAGAGAAGTGGTTGGTAAGAGGAGCAAGTTCAAAAATTCACTTGGATTAATGCTTTGAAAAGTAGCAGGGTCTCTTATCTCAGGCAATAAACGAGGGAGCAAGGACGTATTAAACGTGGTTTGCATGAATTCTCTGGAATATATGCGTCTAACCCTCCCACCATCCTAGAAGAATCAGCTCTTTTTCCACTTGGGCTCATCTGCGCAACGAGACGTTTTATATACGATCCTCCACTTTTCTTTTATACCTCATTCGGCGGCTACGCCATTTCTCACCCACACCTGCGTAATAAACAGCTCCCTCAAGTACTCAATAAAAATTCCACACGGTCTCGGTAGAAAAAGAAGAGATATATAGTCTGACAGATACTTTTTTCCCAGCCACTTCTTCCCTAGCTCTACCGCCCGCGCACGGTTGGTTCGCCCCCGTCTTCATTCCACGATACGTGTCTGTCTATTTAATATCGAGCACACCTAGCCCTCCCTTTACCCGCTAGAGCTCCTTCGTTCTAGTGATTTCGAAACTGCATCTGCTGCGATCGAGAAACGCGTTCTCCAGAGAGAGAGGGAGTGAGAAAGAGAGTGATGGAGTGACTGAGAGAGTGAGTGAGCGAATGAGAGATATGACAGACAGAGAAAGGGAGAGAGAGAGATAGAGAAAGACAGAGAGAAAGAGAGGGTGAGAGAGAGAAAGAGAGGGAGAGACAGAGAAA
The DNA here is from genome assembly GCF_001263275.1 of Habropoda laboriosa. Taxonomy (NCBI): domain Eukaryota; kingdom Metazoa; phylum Arthropoda; class Insecta; order Hymenoptera; family Apidae; genus Habropoda; species Habropoda laboriosa. The sequence continues at coordinate 126,526 of NW_017100179.1, forward strand.
GAGAGAGAGAGTGGGGGAGTGACATTGGGAGAGAAAGGGAGAGACAGAGAGTGAGGGAGAGACAGAGTGTGGGAGAGATACAGAGAGAGAGGGAGAGACAGAGAGAGACACAGAGAGTGAGGGAGAGACCAGGGAGTGAGGGAGAGACACAGAGAGAGAGGGAGAGATACAGAGAGAGAGGGAGAGTCAGAGAGAGACACAGGGAGAGAAAGGGAGAGACAGAGAGTGAGGGAGAGACAGAGAGTGAGGGAGAGACACAGAGAGAGAGGGAGAGATACAGAGAGAGAGGGAGAGACAGGGAGAGACACAGAGAGTGAGAGAGAGACATAGGGAGAGAAAGGGAGAGACAGAGAGTGAGGGAGAGACACAGAGAGAGAGGGACAGACACAGAGTGAGGGAGAGATACAGAGAGAGAGGGAGAGACAGAGAGTGAGGGAGAGACCAGGGAGAGAAAGGTAAAGACAGAGTGAGAGGGAGAGATACAGGGAGAGAAAGGGAGAGACAAAGAGTGAGGGTGAAATGGAGAATGATTGAGTAAACGAGAGAGAAGACAGAGAGGGATCATAGCGTGCTGAGAAAGTTAGAAAACGCTACTTTCTTCCGGCTCGTCTGCCACGAACCAAACCGCGAAATGTCTCGCGTACGTTCGCGCAAAAACCGATACGCTCGGAAACGAAGAGGCAAGAAGATGGTGATAAAAGGGAGGGTGCACCACGGGCGAAAAGTGGAAAAATACAGAGCCAACTGGGGACGTCTCCCACCGTGAACCTTGCTCCTCGATGATTCTGAAAAATTTCTACTTCTATTCTCACACGCCCCCATTTTCGCTTGTCCGTCCTGTTCAAAGGGCGCCACGAGTAATCCCATATTCGACTGTCCGACGCGACAACTTTTTCTCTTCTACGGCGAGCAGAAATAGGTTTCGGGGGAGGAAAGGGCGCACGTCGGGGGAAAAAACCTTACCCCTTTTGTCCTTTTGTTGCGAAGTTTACCTTCTCGGATTAAATCGTTATTATACGTGAGACAAATATAAATTCCCCACCACTAGTCTAAACTTCTATCGGTTCTTCGTGAATTCGTGACCTGAATTGCGGTTGAAAAATGAAAGAAGAACAACTTGTTGGGATTATTACTTCATCCACCAGACTCTGATCTCATATTTTATTAAAAGGGTACACATTAACCGTCGATTTTTTTCCTTAACGTTCCAAGCGTGTAGAACATTCTGTCGAGG
>NW_017100179.1:127848-176976 GCF_001263275.1 Habropoda laboriosa
TAATTTCATATGCATTAGGTCATCCTGAAAATTCCCGCGGTTTTAAGCCGTTCATTTTGAAGTAACGTAGTTCCATGAAAATTGAACATTTTTATTTCAAATAATTTCCATAATGTTTCATACACTTTTGCTAACTTATTACAAGAGCACTAATTTCGCTTATATAAAAATCCAAATTTCTAAGAGAAGCGTTTTCAATATTCTCCAGTTTCCTAAATCGTTTTTGCGCAAGGAGATTGCCAAGTGAGCGGAAAAAGTAAAAATCAATTGAGCTAATGCAATTTTTGTTCAACCGTGCTTGCTACCGTGCCTTCAGTTTTTGTTAAACAACCTCCAATTCGTTACTATATTACTTTGCCAATGATAGTGGAACCTAGTCTTAAGAAACTGTAATCAATTAATTACAAAGTTGGCCATCAAACTATGATTCGCGTCTTTCTTTCTCCCAGAGATTCGAATCTACCACACCATTGACATCTCACCAAAAGGTGTATCGAACATTACACAAATTCTCTCGAATAAAGATGTTTAATTCCAGTGCACCTACATTTCCCCCCCAAAAAATAAACGACGTCGTTCAAACGAGCTACTCCCAAAAGGAGAAAATTACACGATGTCGAACACGACAGCAAGTTACTTCACGTTTCAAAGTGATAGTGTCCCGCGGCACTTTCCAAATTATTTTTCATGAATTTTCGAACACAGGTGTATACCACTGGGAGCATGCGCTTATCCTCAATTTTTCAACAGCACTACGCACTTTCGCCAGTAAACTTCCTACCACGGAAAGATAAATTGCTTTTCTACCTTTAACCCCACAAGGGGAATCGTTTTCATTTATTTATTTTTTTCTCTCCTATCGAATCGACAAAAGTTCCGGGAATATTTAGCCTCTAGTTCGTACACGTTCGCGGATAGTTTCAACTTGTGCCCGAGCGTCGAACGTGAAACTTTGCCATTCGAAGTATGCCGCGTTTAAAACGCGAACGATTGTTCTCCGCTCTCTCTTCCGGCTGATCGATGCGGCCCATAATTTTCTTTCGCCCGTAGGTGTAACGTTCGCTCAGGAATTCATGAATATTTCCACGCGAATACCGCGAATACCGACAGGTAATTTTCGTAAATAACTCGATTCGAATGGTTCCCCTCCTCGCTCTCGGAAAATTTCAAGAACGAATACCTTATGTGTACCTGAAAACGTGTGTATATTCAGGGCTGTGGTTTGATCTGAGCAAATAGCGTATACCCTGTGCTTATTGAAAATTTTTAAAAAATTTTGAGACATTAAATGTTTTATTTATTTTAAATTGTTTTAATTTGCTTTTAAAATGATAATTTTTTACTAAATACCCGACTAAAACATTTTATTTTATTATTTTATTATATTTTTTTATTTTTTTTATTTATATAAGCTCTACGCGCGCTCTGATTGGCCAGTGTTTTTCGTTAATAATTCAAAAATGAAGCTTCAAAGAACATTTTGGTAAAGGAAAAAGTTGTTCAGAGTCACCCCAGCAACCCCCCATTTCCGGGTGTTCGAGGAGTTACGGGACATCCTGTATAAAGAGCGATCTCACCCCCGCCGATAATATCAGTTCACAAGAATACACCAACGCATCCATACCATCGATTCGCTAAACATTCATACTCCATCAGTCGAGTGTGAACGTAACAGTAAAGATGAATAACCGCAGTTCAACTTCTTCACACAACCTGGAACAGGCTTCGCCGACGTTAAACCGTCGAACGAGCCAACCGGCAAAAGAGGAGCACGAGAATAAAATCGTCGTGCTTGGCTGGCACAGAGCACGTACCTCATTAAGTAAAAGTAGCGTAGAATATTAATCGAGTTTGTTTATTACAACCTACCAATCACTACAGTTTCGTTCCCTTAAGGTAGAATCGATTTTTCCCTTAAATTCTCGTCGAATTCGCCGATGTTTACGGCCCATCAATCCGATAGAGGCTAAAAGGTACGGGTGGATTTACGACGTTGAAGAGAAGGAGGCATCGTTTCGCGGCGTAACACGTAACCAAACGGATAGACGTCTACAGGATGTTTTAATCCAGCGGGAAAAACGCCGTGGGTTACCTCGTCACTCTTCGAAATCCACCTTGGAACTCGTACGTCGCGCGTCTTCTTCCACCCTTTCCTGTCTCGCAAAAACCGCCAACCTAACTCAGAGCCGAGTTTAAACTCACACGCCACCAACCGCCAGGTTGTTTCTTCCCTTTTGTGAGAGGTAATTCGTGTCGATTAACTGGGAAAATGCTAGAGTGTGGTATGACGGCGATCCAATTGGACAGAGGAAAGGATTTTGCTGAATTGCTAGGTGTTAAACTGCCGTTAAAAGTTGTACATTTTCGAGGGAAGGTTTAATCGATGTTCGTTACACACCCCATTCAACCAACAGAATCTAGCTGAATCGTTGTCGTTCGGTGTACAGACAGGTTTTCATAGGTTAGGGGACAAAAGATGGTTTCTTTGTACTCACCTTGCCGAAATTGGAGAGGCCACCGATGCGAGCCACTTGACCGGGTTCATCCGCTGTGCTGCATTCTGCCCTAACGAACCAATAGGTCAGTAACTCAATGGTAACAATCCTCTAGCGTTACTGTCGTACAATGCCCTCTAATCATAGAGTTGCACACGTTCGTAATACTAAGCAACGCGGACGGAATTGTTCGTTGAACTAATGACTGCGGAGATTGTGCCCCTTTGTCACGTATACAAACGTCTTAATTCCAACCACGAATCTCTCTCCTCCCCGAATGTATTTATCGAACTACACACACTCTCCTGTGCACCGTTGATCAAACAGAAACTGTACCGTGAGTCTGTTTAAGCCCCCAAAAATCGTCCCAACTGTCTCCCACCAAGCATCGTAGGAATACTAAATCTCTGTCCACAGAGGATTAGTTACTATTATCTTGACGAATTTGTGCGGAACGATAACGTAGCTGGTCAGATTCGTAAACATCTCTCACCGTTGATAGGATTACAGTCAACTGTAGAGAGAGATGGAGGAAGGTTGGGAGGTTGGAGGAGTCCGGGCAATTTCGGGGCGATAATCGTTCCGTATTAACGCGATGTTCTCTAAGCTGGCAAACAGAATGATGATACGACGTTCTCGCGGTGCTAGGCGACGGGATAATCGATCGTTCGACCCAGCTTTTCGAGGAATAAACCGACGGAATCGAATCGATGAATCTGGACGAGGTGAAGCAGGTGACCGGAGATTCGGACTTTCGAAATTTGCGAGAATCGCGAAGACTCGCGGTGCTGGATGTTTTACTTGTTTGTCGTGTTTGAGTTGAGGTGAGCTGAGGAACAGCCGCGATACAAAGTGGTTGTTACGAAGTTAGTTTCGGAGTTCTAAAGGCTCTGTCTGCAAAATCTGATCTTAGTTTACTTATAATAAATTAGCGAATATGGGCGGTGACACGATAAACGAATGGGGGAAATCGCAGACTCTACATGGAACTCTACTTTGATAACTGGGAGGCGAGCAAGATGAAACTTTGATAACTTGGAGACAGGCAAGGTACAGGGTCTGTAGGGGTGCTAGAGCTAAGTTTGATTCGGACGATTTTTGGTGCTTAAAGTGGTCCCCGTGTTCGTGAATTACTCGGGTACCTTGTTATAGGTTTATGACACGGGTTGATATTTCTATCGCTACTGAGCGAGGAGAAGCAGGGCTCTAGCAGTTTATATGGCCCGCTAGAGAGACGACAGGCGGGAAAGGAAAGGGTTATACGTTTCATCCTGGGCCTTCTGCTGAATTTCGTCAGTAAGGTTATCTAGGAGACACGTGTCTTAGACGCGAGGGTCTATTAGATTTTTTTTGGACAATATTCACACATGTGATAACTGATATATCAGTGTTAGAGTAGCGTCTGATACCTAGGTTATTAATTTTCTGTATCACGCGGGATAAAACTTTCAAAAACTTGTTAGCATGATGAGTTGATGATGGATTTAGGGACTCTAAGAGATGTTGTGCTTTTACTAGAGTTGAAGCTGAATTTAGAAAGTCTAGAATGTTGTGCTTTTACTAGAATTGAGGATGGATTTATAGAGAATCTAGAGATATTGTGCTTTTACTAGAGAGTTCAGAATGGATTTAGGGAGTCTAGAGATGTTGTGCTTCGATTTCGATGGGATAACTTAAGTATGTCACAGTTTCCTACATTACCAACTAAATGAAGTTGCTTATGTGAGTGATTGAATATGCCTTAGATAAGATCTTCGATAGAGTACGTCAGCAGTGTTCGATTCTGCGTGCAACTTGTGGGGACAATTACACTCAATTTGGAAGTTGTATATATACGAACAGGACCCTTTACCGAGCACTAGCGAGAACGCTCAAAGCTCTGTCCCTCTAGTGGCGAATCACAGAAAGTACCACCAAAGTACCACCAAATAAAAAAAGAAACTTCAATTGAAAATATTCTGAAAAACAGCCTTGTCATTCGTCCGTGTCAGAAACCCAATCGCCTTAACAACTACGCTACCGATAATCTTGAATTAAAAGTAGGACAAGCGGTACGTAAACACACGACCAGTTGAAAACGTGCCTCTCTGTGCAGATATTTATCAGCGCGAGTATCGGCGGAATCGCATCAGAGTCGTAAAACGCGCGGTCGATACCGGAAATTCTGAAACGCGAATAATATTGTTACGGTTCCATTAATCCGCGCATGATTCATCGTTCCGCCGGTTACGTAATGCCGCGTATAAATAAAGCACCGGTTTTGGGTAGGGATGGGTTTGGGTTTTGGGGAACCGTGGTATAAATTTCACGGTCGAAAGACAGAATCGTTGATCATTTCTGAGCTTGAAATATCGTTGCTTTTTTTTTTCTTCTCTTTCTTTTTCCAAGGGGAGGAGATTTCATCGAATCGTCGAAGTTGATTCCAAGTGTCGCGGCGAGTTAAGCTGAGCGAATTACCGCGTTCCATTTGCTACCTCGCGAGCTACTTGCGAAGTTCGCGTGCGCTATTAAACCCTTTCCCTATTATAAAGCTACCGCCGGCCGTACACTTGGCATTCAACCCGGTGTTTACCGACCGAGACAATAGTCGTTCAGCCGAAAGTTTTATTCGTGTGTTAACTATCCTTTGTCTCGTGGTTCCCCGTAGTTAAGACCTCGAGTGTCGCCAAGTGTTTCGAAATTCTACACGGTGTCTCCGGTAATCGGTGAATTACTCTCAGTACGATCGAACGGAAGAAAAGAAAATAATTACAACGTAATTGTCGTAACTGTGTAAAAGTTAATACAAATTCCGTACTTTGTTCAACTGTTAGCAGGGGGGTGGAGGTACGATCGTACAACGGATAACAATTTTAATTTTACAGGCCGTACGCGCAGGTGTAAAATAAATTCGGACTTTATTCCCCGTGGGACCAAAGCGACGTGTCTCTCTCGCAAAAGCCGTCGGTTCGTTCCGAGACTTTTTATTGTTCCCCACCCGGTTTTCCGTGTCGTCGTCCGTTTTTCTCCTCCCCGCTGCCTATGTGTAGTCGAGTGCAGTCGGTGTTCTCTCGTAAAAGGGAATTCGTCCATTGTTTGTTCTAGAATAATATTTCTGTCGACGCTCGACAACGGACCAGCTGGGTCGCGGCCCTTACGCGTGTAATTCCGAATCTCTTCGCCGAATCCACAACTTCGAACTGTTCACACTTGCCGCGATAAGTGTGGGAAAATGAGGGGTTAAAGTGATAACGGTGTAAGTCAGAATTTCCTTATTTTGAGAAACAGAGGATGTTGTTAAATGTGATCAAATAAATTGCACGGCATGAAATTTGGTTACAGTGATAATCCAAGATTAATAATGAAATAATGAATTGAAAAAATTTTTTTGTTCTGGTCGAAAAAGGTTCGTGATTGTCAATTAGTAAATTTGCGATTTTTCCAGTTCAATCATATCGTATCGAATGTTTAGCAGATAGAATGTCCCAATTGTATCGTAAACTGGGGGAACATTGGCAGCTATACACAAGAACGTTAGATTTTAGTTAACATGAAAATAAGTAAACAAAAGTTTAGATCACAATAACTGTTATACTAGAAGTTTTCTACGTTACCGACGCGCAGGCGCCCAGATGGTCAGCGGCGTCTCGTGGAACGCCTCGGTTGACTATTCAATTGTTCTTCGAGAGAGTCGTGCGTTGCACATTTTATATTTCGTGTAATGGAACCTTCGTTGCAACAAATTGCGTTTGTGTTATCACCGTACAACTGCGTCTTGTTACATTTCCCTGCACCTGAAGCTCGCGCTTAACAATAACTAATCACTTTGTGTCTTTAATTGCATCAATGAGATAATTAACTTAAAAATGCAGTAATCGTCCGAATAAATAAAAAAAATATAAAGGAGAGTGCATTGAACGTAAAAGGAAAGAAATTTAAATGTCGATGTAACTTCAGATTGGTAAAACTTCAGCTGTTAATGCTATTTACTTACTCCGTTTTACTCCGCAGTTAATTAACATGTATTGCAGAAGAAGAAGGACAAAAACTTGATACATTTTCACAATTGTAGTGCAGTCACAAAAGATGCATGTACTTAAAGCAGATGTAAAAATGTGAATTTTTATATTATACAACAAAATGTTACAAAAACCTGTTACAAAAATTTTCGAAAATCTCACTTACACAGCTGTCACTTTAACCCCTTCAAATATCGGCACACCTTTAAAATTTTTTGAAATCCACAAAAATACGTTCCTCTCGCGGCAGTGAAAGTGTTTCAGTTTGCTTAAATTTATATTTCAAAATGTTCAAATGGAATTAAACCGGAGATTTTATTTCGCCTAGTTAGCGGAGGCACGTCGGAAGTTTATCGCGCGTGGCGGAACATTCGTCGCGGAACTTTTCCCGCCCATATTTCGCGCTTCTCCTTTAGTGCGTCATTTATGGTACAATTTTCCCGGGCAACGATAAAACCAAGCCCCGTATTCGCTATACGGAACGCTAAACTATCCACCGTGTCTGTATTTCCAGCGGTTTTTGAAAACGCGCTCGTGTTTGTCTCGCAATTCTATTCTATATAGGACGCATTAAACGGAATCGTTGCGAAGAAACGCGATGATCGACGCGTGAACGACAATTATGACGAATTACCGTCCACGACGAAGCTCTTCGCTTATGGTTACGCGTCGATGCAGTCGTTTGCAGCGATCGAAAAGGGGAACGTTGAAAAGTGGCCATTTTTTGGCCAAATTTGGAAAATCCTGAAAATTTCTGAAGGATTTAAGAGTATCTTCCGAGGACCAAAAATTTTAGGAGAATTTATCGGAAATGTGATGGGAAAGCTGTAAAAAGTAAATGCAGATATGAAAAAGTATGCGTTAGGTTTCATCTTCTTCAGGTATCGATCCATCTCTAAGGTGATTCTCGAGAAACTGCAGGTAAAGCAATGGAAGATTGCAATCGAGCGTATTTGAAATACTGCAAGATCGTTGGTGCACGAGAACAGAAACCAATAACGCGTTCGCCGATTTTGTATCTCTGTATACAAATTTTCTCAAGTGAAGAAGATGAAAATGAAAGTAACCTATGCACGTGAGTTCGATCGCTGCCATTTTTTCATATTTGCACTTAGATTTTTCAGAAAGCATTTTGGATAAATTCTTGTGAAAGAGGTACTCTTAACCCTTCTTATGCGAACATAATTTCTGACACTCGGCAGGTCTGATTTTCTCACTGTTCTGGGCTTGAAAGAAATTCGAAAAAATTCTGAGATATTAGGTGATCCCATAACTTCGCGTCGAAATTTATAATTTAGGTCAATATTTCCAAGGAGCCTTTAAATTTGATAAAGAAACGAAAGCGCCTTCTAATTCCACGATTTTTCCTATTTTTATTTGTAAGACCGTTATTTTTGATTTTTATTAAAATATTTTTCGCGTTTGGCACGAACTTGTGGGATGACCTAACACTTGTCAAAGTGTCTGCTACATCGTGTAAAAGTTTCAAACTTTTTCCAATAAAAGTAAAAATTCTTTCCGAAGAAATGCAAGAGCCAAATTTGGCCTGGGTCGTAAATGACCCATCAATGACCTCTCTTCGGGCTCCGTCTTTACTATCGTGCGGGAATATTTCTGAGAGTGCCTACTATATCGTTCGCTTTCTCATATTATAGGGAAACTGAAATTAGTAAGATTAAAAAGCCCAAAAATGGCCATTTCCAAACGTCCTCCTTCCGCGTGTTACTTTCGCAAGAAACTTTCCCAACGAGAACACCGGAAGATGCTGGCTGGCACAATTAAGCATTATCTCAATTGGTAAACTCACCAAGGCGTGTTGCATGTGTGCGTGAGGGTGAGATATCTGGCACCCAACTCGTACAACATCCTCAGAACTGCGAGGCTCGCTCCGACCGCATGGCCCCCTTCGACCCCTATCAGGCTCGCTAATCTACCCTCCTTGTGTGCTCTCTCTATACCTGAAATCACACGTTAAATCTCCCTTCAACGTTCTCGATTGTCGTTATTATTATTGTCCTAATTATACTAGGGTATACATAGATACGGTGGAAAGGGCGTTTTCAACTTCGACCCTTATCTCCTCAAGTACCATCGTCATTGCGGCTAATTGTCCCAGTCTTCCAACGATCTCTTCGTGCTGCCATTCCTACTTCCTTCAAACACCCTTTGAATCTCCGATGAACTATATACACACACCACACTTACACACATATACATTCTAACCCTCGTTTCAAGTTAGTTATACACGCGATTAATTAAAGTTATCTGTCACCTTCGATCGGTCCGTTGGGGTTTAATTGAATCATTTAAATTACCCATCGTCGCGGCCGAGCGTTATCGCTTGGATCATTAATTACGAACCGTAAACGCGGCTTGATTAATCCCGACCGGGAGAATAATGGAACGCCAGGCTTTCGAAGAACGCTCGAATGGTTTTCGGTCGCGGGAGGGAAGGAGGACGGGGAGGGTTGAATAGTAGGAGTTGAGGATTGGGGGGTTGGATGGGAGAGCTAGAGGAAATCCTTCTTGCGGGCCGGAGTATTTTGTCAGTATTTAGTCAGCGCGCCGCGAATTCGATTCCCGCGTCGGTTTAATCGTTTTAATCGAGTACGCCGGTGTAAAGGTGGGGTGCGGCTATCGGCCTCCGTGAAATCGGATTCGCGGGCTCGGTGTCGTTCCAATTCGATTAAAACACCGCGTACAAATTGCGTTAGGTCCACACTACTCTTCCTACATCTCGTGTATATGTATACATATACGTATGTGGAGAGAGTTAGGCGTAGAACGTGACCACCCGGTAGATAGTCGCGTGGCGCGATCGTCGAGGCCGCGCGCGCGGTCTCTTCCACCCCCTGCTGCGAAACACCATTTGTCGCGGCGGACTCGAACTTTTCCGCTTTCGACCGCACGCGATAGAGCAGACCCCCGTTGCTCCGCTGTTGGCGCTAATGGAAGCCTCGATACTGCGGCCAGACGAGTTTACTCGTCGATGGAATCGTCGCGACGTGGATCGATGGACCGATCTCATCTTGCTACCTCGGGGAAGTTATCGACATTCTGACGAAAACTATCGAGCATCTGACTCTATAACGCTAGATTTTCGTAAATAAGGTGACTAAATTTGCCAGTATGCAAAGTTTCAAGTGAATCGGCGTTCTCCTTGTAAGTCCGAGCGGGACTTTAAATAAGTAGAGTACTGTACGGGAAATCTATGATTTTCACATTTTATGCATTCTTAACGAGTAGCCTTCCAATAGGAAGTGTAAAGGTCATTCTATAAGTTCGCGTCGAATTTTATAGTTTAGACGAATATTTCCGTGGGAACCTTTGAATTTGATAAAAAAGAAGGAAGTGTGTTCTCGTTCCACAAATATTTCCTATTCTCTTGGTACGACTATTGTATCGTCGCTGAAACATTTTTCTTATGGGACGACCTAATGTAAAGTAGACTATTTTAACCGTGACAAAAATTCTACGACAAGTTTGAAACATCTCCGGCGGCCCATTCGGACTTGTTAGAGGGAAAAACGCTTTTGTGGAGGAAATTGGATTGGCAAGTTAACCTTTTCGTTCTGGTGCGCTTATGACACAACGTCGCTGACATGACGCATTTTATGTTCTATAAATTCTGCGATAAAGTTTATTACAGTAATTCTAATTGCTGTAATAAACTTTATCCTATATCGTTGAATTTGTCTCAGTGTCACCTACAATTATACCGTGCCGTTTCAAAAAGTGAAGATGACCTGGATTTTTTATGGAAAAAAGTATTTTTGAAATTTACTAACAATCGAGCAATGATTAGCTTTTGTTTATAAAATTTTTTGTCAGACTATTGAAAGTGTCCATAAATCGTGGCGACTGTTTTACTGGACGTTCTGTATATATTAAGTCGTCCCATAAGTTTGTATCGAAAGCGAAAAATAATTTAATGAAAGCCCAGGAAAATTCTACAGCAATGACAAAATGGTCTTACAAAAAGAAGAAAAAAAAAATAGAAAAGAGTTATGGAATGGGAAGGCCTTTAGTTTCTTTTCCTCAAATTTAAAGGTTCGAGGCAAATTTATGGTATGACCTAATGCTTCCACTCTTCAGAGCTAAAGGGTTAATCGTCGAAATGCATTAGAATCGTTTAAAACCTTCTAATCTCCCCTAAAATACCAAGTCAACCTAGGGTGTACATAAAAGTTCGCTTTGTCCATGTTCCAAGGGCTATGCTGCAAAGTTACCCTCCCTCGTTTCATTCTTCCATCGCTAAATCGAGCGTCTCATGCCCACTGTCATTTGTCCCGAGCAGCTTTAATTACTTCACGGTTGGCCGGCCGATTACGCTGTATCAAGCTCTTAATGGAGGAACAACCGTAAAAGAAACGTCAGTACCCAGCCATATTCTGTCGATAAACCTCGATTTACTGCTTTCCTTGATTTATATCCTTCATACACACACACACACACTTTCACATATTGCTCAGTATACTTGGTATTCGTTGATGATTACGTTCTACACTTCGTTCAAAATAAGAATAACCTCGCTCTCGGACCGATTCTCGTTCGTTCTGCGCATAGACAGGGAGCGTAGCGGAGGATAAGACGGAGAAAAACGTAGGCGATTAAGTTGGGGCTTTGGACGCTCTAGCCCTGCCTTAGCCGCGTCCCATGCGCGAAACGAGGTTATTCTTATTTTGAACGGACAGTAGTTTCGAGGTTATCGCTCGATTCGAACAGCTCTGTCTGATCTTCCGTATTCAAGCTGCATCCACTTTTCCTTCTTCTTCTTTGCCGCGCTGCACCTTGGAGAACGCTTCGGTTCGCTTTTATATCTCGTTCAACCTATCGTTTCACGGATCTTCCATTTTCTAGCCGCGTAACCGGCCATTCCGACCCCCTTTAAACGCCCTCGATCGCGCGCGAGAATTGTAAACGGAGTCGGTGGGGTTCGTCTTCGTCCCTCGTAAATCCTCCACTCTGTCGAACTCTCCGGACGGTTTCAACTATTGTTCTTCCGAGGTGACGCCACCAGGGCACGCTTCTCGTTCGAACTTTCTAGATTGAGGTTGGGTAAACATATCTGACTTGACGATTGTCTCTTGGATTCGGGCGTCCTCGATAAGTCGTAGATTAGAGAACATCTTCAGGAGAATTCGCGATTTTAAGGTTACTGCTATTAGTTCATATTTAGATCGGCCTTAACTCTCACACTTTTTTCAATTTGACGAGCTAGAGATGAAGCAATTTTTTCTGTTTTTTAAAATTATTTAAAGGAGAATTCGTGATTTTGAGGTCTCTTCTGTTTGCTCATTACTGATGCGATATTTCGATCAATACTTCAAACATACATAATTTTCAACCCCTTAACGCTCACTCCCTTTTCAATTTGCTGATCTAAAAAATTAGTAATTTTCTTTCTAATTATTTAAAGGAAAATAATTTTATAAAATTACACTTCATGGACGATTAGGATTATTGTGAAACACGGACATGGGCGTTAATGTATCGATAACTTCTCTTCATTTTCTTGGCAAAGCCACTATGCAGTCACTATAAAATTTCTCCTGTTTTTCATTAAAATATTGTTGCGTCTCAGACGCAATCGTTAAGGGTTTGACTTTACGACATGGACGATCAGGGCTGCTATTTTTCAGGGCTTCTAATCTCAATTCTTTTGTTTACTTTTTCGTTCGAAGCGATGTCGAGGGCCAGAAAGTGTTTATGGACGCAGAAACTCGACGCTTCTGCGTGCCATACTCCTTTTTGGCGCCCGTACATTTCCTTCAATAGCAATTGACGTGTCGTAAAGTCACCTCACACACACACGCGCAATTTCGCAGGGCCTCAGACCCCTGTCACGATACCTTACCACCACCCCATCGACCAGGGAAACCCAGGATGGACTGCACAACCCCTACTCCCGGAGGACAGCGGAGGACGAGGAAGGACTCCCATTCGGCCGCATATGCCACCCCCTCACCATAGTTTTCAGATAAAACCAACCCCTACTCCCGGAGGACAGCCCAGGACGAGGAAGGACTCCCATTCGGCCGCATATGCCACCCCCTCACCATAGTTTTCAGATAAAACTGCACGAAAGGCCCAACGCGTCTCTATGTAAAAACGTTTTCCAAAAAGGGATCAACACAACACTTCACGTCACAGTTCACACCTACAAACCTACACTTGCAACGCTAACATCGAAACGCTCACACAAAATTAATTTGGCGTGTGAGAGACGCGATACTCGAAAATCAATAAAGATCACGAATCGCGTCGAAACAAATATTGTTTCAATGTTACTTCCTATAGAATCCATATTGCGAAATTTTTTGCCCACTAAAAAGTGTTGTATCGCACGAAACAGATGGTAATCTAATGGGACAATATCCGAAGAATACAGCGGGTGTGATGAAATTTCCCAATCGAATTCGTATACTTTTTTCTGCACGTTTCGTGTCACACATGCTTCAGCGTTTCTATGTTTCACTGTCAGGGTAAAGTAGTCTAATATGAGACCGTTCCTAATACGAGACCCCGGCATATCTCCGTTACAGAACTATTGAATGTTTCTGTTTCGTAATTAACCGAATCGAAATTTGATTCAAACGAAAGTTTTTTACAAATACCTTGAAAATAGTAAGTTTGTAATCATTTTCATAAATACCGTTGTACAGTGCACGCAATGGAGTTCAAGGCTTACTAGTTGCGTATCGTTAAATAACGAAGACTTAATCTCGAAGCTACTCGGATGTTTCTATTATAAGAAGAGTCTCATATCAGGCACTCAATTTTCTTTCACTGTACAAAGTGCCGAATGTGTGAAAAAGGACAGAAAAAATAGTTTTCTCATATTAGGAACCCATTTTTGAAATCTGCGTATTTGCATAATTTTCCTATTTATTTTATTACGAACCTTCCAGTACCTCACAAAAGAATACATATCGTACTTTCAAAACATGTATCGAATTTTAATAAAAGAAATGGGTCTCATATTAGGCAACTTTACCCTATTCTCTCAACTTTTCTAACCGAACACACTACACTTCTGAATTACCAATTTCGCTTCCCGAAAGTCACTCGAAATACAAAATGAACTTATCGCTCGACCCGAAAATTCATTTCTCTGCTTTCCAACGCTATTAAGTGATTCCTAGAAACAAAATATTGTGTTTTTCACATTTTCACCGTAAAATATTCATCTATTCTAGCTTGTTACTTCTTGTTTTATTTGTTCCACAGAAAAATATCAATGTTTTTTACGATCGCTGGTGGCAATAGTTGGAGTTTTATCGATGTCATTCGTACGCATAAATCAGTCGCGGTGAACGCCGCACATGTTTTTCCTCCGGCAAAAAAAGCTGCTTGCAAATTTTGAACAATCGTTCCTTTATATGTTCGCGAGTGAAGTATATACGGCTGCGTATTGCATGTCTATTTACATATGCATGTGCATGCCGACATGCAGTCGCCGTGGTTCGGCTTATCGAACGTGGTAGAACGGCCGGCGTGGCTTGACATTTTTCCATTTCAGCTGGAATTTACAACTGGCTGGATCTTCCTGGCCATCCGACGTTTTCTCATCAGACCACCGTTCCGTTCCTCCCGGTCTACCGTATAAAACACCGAATTATTATATGCGAACGAGTGGGGCCGTGGTTGAAAGTCGGTTCAGATGTTCCGTGCCGGATTATCGCAAATCTATCGCGTTCGAAAAAATAGTGTTCTCTTTCCTCGTATCTGTTCTCGATGTCACGTCGGATCACTGCTTTGGTATTTCCCTTCTAATCCTCTTTATGGCAGTGAAGTAGGAATAGTCTGGACACTGTTTCCGAAATTTCAATGGAATTTAAGGGACCAAATCTTCCACGATTTCTCAGTAAGAGAATCACGAAGAGAATTTTGAATTTTTACATCTCCTTTGTGTCCTGGAATAGCTCAGAAAATTTGAGTTCGATGAAGAATTATCGAGTGAAATATTATTTTCCTTTTCGACGTCACGTCGGGTCGCTAATCCACTCTATTTCATTTCAATGAAAATAGTCTGGGCACTGTCTCCAAAATTTCAATGGAATTTAAGGGTCGAGATCTTCCACGATTTCTCATTGCAGAATCACGAAGGAAATTCGGAAGGTCCTCTGCTATTTGTTTTCTAAATATTCTTCATTTCCTTGGAATAGCATAAAAAATTTGAGTTCTATGGAGAATTATCGCGTGAAAAAATATTTTTCTTTCGGATGTTAGGTCAGATTATAGAAAAATAGTTGAAAAATATTTTTCTCGATATCGCTATTCTTCGTTTCCTGAATCTCCTTCGTATCCTTGAAATGCCTTCGAAAATTTCAGTCCTACGAGAGGTTATCGCGAATTTATCATAGCGCGAAAGAAAATATTTCTCCCTCTCTATCTCTCTTCTCGATGTCACATCGGATCACTAATCGACGATTCCTTTTCTAAATCCTCTTCATGGCTTTGAAATAAAAATAGTTAAAAAATATTCTCCTCCCGCTTTATCTTTTGCTCCATATCCCTATTCTTCGCTTTTTGAATCTCCTTCGTATCCTCGAAACGGCTTCCAAAATTTCCAACTCACCATAGCTGAAAAAAATATTTCTCCCTCTCTTCTCGATGTCACGCTAAATCACTAATCCACCATTCCCGTTCAAAATCCTCCTCATCCTCTCTAAGTAAAAATAATTCCGCTCTAGCATCGAAAATTTGAATAACATCGAACGGACCAGCCTCTCCGTCTCCCGCAATTTTTCAATAGAGAGGAACGACGAAGAAAAATTGCAAAGGTACCTCCTCCATTCAGACAAATCATCGTAGAATAGGTTTTGCCAAGCGCTCGTAGCTGCACGGAAGTCGGTCGTTACATCCAGAATGATGATGGCTCGTTTCCGAAAGAACGCGTCTTCTCTCGCGACTTAAGATGCATCCTAAATTCAGGAAAATGTATTCACAGTGACGATAATAACGGGCTAGCTCTGGCTTCACTTTTCCACGCGGCGTGTACCCAAAACTACGACCAACGAGAGATTCCCATCCTTCTCTATCAGCCAGCACGAGGAAGATTGGCTCTGGTCCAGGAAAAGAGACTCTCGGCGGCGCGCGACGTCGAACCGGCTAACCGGAAGCAAACACAAGAAGCCGGCCGAGGCAGAGTTCGGACGTTCGTCGACCCCTTCGGTCGAACATTTCATACCGTACGTGCGTAAATCTGGTTCGGGAACGAATCAGAGAAAAACCCATTCAGATTGTTTTCCAGTCACGTTCCACGCGGAGCCAGGGAGGAGGAGCTAACTACTTCGCGAGGCGAGAGTCCATTTATTATCCCGTAGACGTCTCTGCTTGATCGCGACAGGGAATTAATTAAATCGTGGAGATGCAGCCGTAGGAGGGAAGTCTGAGGAGGGAGGCGGAGAAGAATATTCACTCGACTCGAGATTTTCTTAAAAGTCCGGGGAACTCTTTTCGCGGGCGTGTGCCAGTCTCCTTACCCAGGCCTGGCTCTCTCTCTCTCTCTCTCCTCTGGCTTCTGGCCAGAAATTCCAGCGGTGTGTAACGTCGGACGGCCCATTCTCGGAACAAATAGACGATGGTAATTCCCGACGTTCGTCGACCTCGAAGGAAGGAAGGAAGGAAGGAAAGGCAGGCTCGATTTCATATTCTTCGCGTGCGAGCCTCGTTGCTTTTCCGCCGATCCCCCAGATCGACGACTCTTCGACGTACGACGGGCTTTTCGTTTGCTAGCACGCTCGCTCTATCTTGCGCTCACTAAATCTATATACCGGGTGTCACAATTGGTTCCGATCAAACTTTGCCGGTGTGTTGTATGGGTAAATGTGAGAGAAAAATGTTGTATAAACGTGGGTCGTTTGGAGCTTCGTTAAAAAGTTATGACGGTAATCAGAGATACTAAGGTTGTGATGAAAAATAGGACTAGATCATCCCATTACGTTCTTACAAAAAGCGTCACGATTTAAATGGCTACTCTTCGATAAATTTAGCCTCGTATATCGATAAAGACATACAGGGTGTCCGCGTTTCTTTCCATTCCCTTAACATTCTCTATTTTCGTTGTAACTCCTTAACGAAGCTTCAAACGACCCACGTTTATACAACATTTTTCTCTCACATCGACCCGTACAACACACCGGCAAAGTTTGATGAGAAACAACTAGGACACCCGGTATACACAAATCGTTCGGCCGTATCAGTTTTACGAGTAACTTTTCAAACGACGAAGAGGACGGAGCGATGTTTTCACGGTTGAACATGCTCCACCCGGCGTGTTTACATAATTGCGAGGGTTGATTGGCAATTAACAATTTCGTGTTTAACTTGGGAACAGGTTTGGCGATTCTATTAACCAGTGATACACGGAGAATTCATCGTTAGACCGGAGCAGCGGTAACCAAGAGTGTAGGATGTTTCGCGCGTTGTTCGTTTACCTTTTACTCGACGATTTAACGCGAGTTTTCGAAACCAGTTATCTAATAGCTCGAAGATCGGTGTAACAGACAGAAATTTGTTTAGCTAGCAAACAAATATGCGAGCCTGGGATCAATACTCTCGCCGTTCTGCTCGTTGGTCCGTACCGCTGATCTCGCGTTAATCGTCGCGAACCTCGCCGGTTCGTTTCTTTTCACGTGGGAAAGGAGCGTGGGAGGGAAGGGAGAAGAGAGAGAGAGGGGAAAAATAGGTCGGTGAAAATTCTTTTGACGATGAACGATACCGCGAGAGTCGATAACGATTCGACGGTGGCCTCGCTAGAGTGGGAAAAAATCGAATCGTTCTGGCCTGCCGCCAAATGTATGCATTCGATTGAAAATTTATCTTCACAGACCGTGGAATGTTTAACCGCGTCACTTGCGCGCTCCTCCCTCATTTCGTCTGTCCTCGATGATCCTTTGACCATGTCAAAACGCGTTGAATAGCGTCGCGATGTGTACGATTCGAAAGTTGTCAGAACCTACCGGTCCCGTGCCGGCTCGCTTTTTCGACCGCGATACAAGCGCGACTCTGCACACCTCTCTCGACAGACCGGATAGTGAAACGGGACATTGTATTACGATGCATGGTAACAGGGGGGGAAAAAGAGGGGTTGTTGCAAAAAAGGCATAGAATCGGAGGTGAAATAGCTCACCTTCCGCCGTGGTAACGAGGACCATGCTTTCAGGATGCTTGTTCACCAGCCGACGAATCAGATCGATCTGCTCCAGGGCCAGTTGAACTGAATCGAGGTGCTGCGATGAGCAGGGCACGTATGCTGACCAGAACTGAAACAGACGAAGAAGAGAAGAATGAATTTGGGTGAGTTCTTTTTTAAGCGATTGGGCGTGTTATGCTAGGTTTTGTACGAATTTCTCGAAACTGAGGGCTGGGATTGGGGTGACGTTTGAATTGGAGCCATTTAACCCTTTCGCTGCGGCAGGTTTCAGTGGGCAACGCGCGTGGTAGGCGATAGATATGTGGCGGGTACGTCACTATCAACAAGCCCTTATCGAACCTTGTTCTATTCTTCCACGCGAACTTTCTCATCTTCAACTCCTTCCGTTCTTTTGTCTCTCCCCGGGTTAAGACTTGCCTTCGTCCTCTTGCCTTCGTTCCCTTTCCACCATTTTCTCTACTTCTATCTTTATCCATCTCTACTCCTGTTTCCCTGTCCTACCAATAGAAAAACCTCAGTTCAGTTTTCCTTCCACCAACCGTCGAGACGTACCCGCCGAACCGCTGCCGCAGGGACAATTAACGAATAAAACGATTGTATTTTCCGGGCGAATTGTACGCTGACCATCGCACTTAGATCTTAATAAATTTAGGTGAAAACAGTGCAACGGCGTTCCTCACCCGCCTCAGCAGTAAAAATTTCGAAGACTCTCACACCCGGACACCACATACGCCGTAAAACAGACCCTCGACACCAGTAATCCTACACAACTCTATTGTGGTGACCGATCCGCCGGCGATTGGGTCCGACACGCGTGAGTGCGTGTGTGCGTGTGAGCGAAAAGCGAAGCGTAGAAGAGGCACGCGGGCCCCGGGCCCGGGACAAGAAGGCAGTTGAAAGTAGCGCGCCGAGCTGGCTGTGCGACAAAGTGTATACTTTTTTCTAACGAATTGATCCCACAATACAACAAATCTAACAATAATTTCCCCACTTCCACACCATCAGACAGACACCCCTCAAGCATCCCGAAAAACCAATCACCACACACTTCCACCACGTCCTCCACATTCGAACCACCAATCACAACGCACACCTGGTTAATAAACGAGCGAACATACACACTCGAAAAAAAGAACTCGCTCAGCTTTCGAAGCGCACACAATTATAACACACTCGATTTTAGTGAACTCTCCGGACATTAATTTACCGGGAGAGCGCGACGCGAAATATATTGTAATATTTTCGTGCCGCAATAATTAACTCTAATTCGTAATTATATCAGACTGTCAAAGGGTCGAACGAAATTTTCTCGTTCGATCGCGTGACTCGGTATATTTGAAATAATTCCTATGTAAAACTACATCCCTGTCTGATCGTAATCGCGCGATCGAAATACCAGGGCGTAAACATGGAATTTACGCGATAACTCATTTCGATGTACCGTAATAGGGATAAACTGGCGTGAACGTTCATTTCTCATCGCGATTCGCTGTCAGACGGAATGAAAGTAGCCGCGGTTTGGTATGTAGATACGGGAAAAAAGGGAAGGGTTGAATTTGAAATAATTGGCGATACGAATGGTTCGTAAATCGTGTGCAATTCGATTGGTCGGTAGGTAAATGAAACCGATGAATCGGATACTCTTGGGGGAGGTGAACCTGAGCTGCCATAAAAATCCTTCTCCATCGTTGTTAAGCGTCAAACGGAAGCACGCCGTTCGATGCGATTACCATCGCGGAGAACGTCGATTCACGGGAATAAGACTCTTCGATTTCTCGGGATATCGCGATCGTAACGCGCCCTTACAAGAATTTACGCGCTACTCGAGATCGTACGTATAACCGTATCGATGGAAATTCCTACGGAACGGCTGGAAAATCGAGTAACTTGTTACGTACACCGTCGTTCGTGAGTATTAGGACGCTTACCGTATGTGAAGTAAACGTAAATAGTTGTTAAAAAATTATTAAAAGGGCGAGACAGTCTGGAATCTCGTTGTACACAGAGTAGATACGACGAAACTTGTAAATATCTAGTTTAATTTAAGGTACAGTCGTAAAAATGAGGACCAAACAGTGTGTCGTTGATTACGCCATACCTAACATTTGCACGAAATTCAGTTTGATAATGAGTTCGTTGCAGGTCGTTGAACTCGCCTCGACTAACGCTTTCGTGTAATATGGAAGGTTAGAAAAATGTTGAAATACCTTAATTGCTATCGTATTAAATCAACTTTAATTATTTAACCCTTATGTCAATAACCATAATTGTCGTTTACTTTATCGTCCAATTTTAGTAGTTTTCTGATAATCATATTCTAAACTTGAGACAAATACGGATAGGAAGTGTGTCAAATAACAACGACCTGGTCGGATATTCAAATCTTTTACCGGGAAGAGAAAATATTTGAAGTGAGAACGAGGGAAAGGGTACAGGGGTACCTGTTATTGACACAAGGGTTAATCAGGTAGTCAAATATGTGTCTTATTACTCCTTAATACTCATTAATATACTCATTAACCAATGACGCACGTGTTCAAACTTAGAAAGAACGAAAACGCCTAAACGATAAGTAAGCTCGTGGAATATCCATTCAACAATTATAATGATAATTCGCCCGCATAATTTATTAAAAATTTAAAATTGAAAAACTAGCCCCGGTCTCCCCTGAAAAAAATTATTATTAACATTATTATTATTATTATTAGATACTATTATTGTATTATTATTAACATTATTATTAGATATTATTATTATCACAACCAAACACCTTTATAATTATAAACCAAAACGCCAAGCAACCGCCACAGGTAGGAAGGGGGCGAAGTCGGGAAAAATCCACGAAGCGACGCTCGACTCCAGGCCCTTTTCCTGACCATTGATTGGTCGGAAGTGTAGGAGGTGGTCTAATGAACTTTACTCAAATCAGGATGTCGTGCAAAGTAGTTTATTTCGGACTCTTCGGCGTCCGTCTATTACCGAAACTAAGAACCGACTCTCGTCGAATGGCAAAGATATCGCTGGGCCGAACCGATGGGTACTCGGGTCTGGTGCTTGTCACTCGCCAAGAGGCGCAGGCCAAGCCATAAACCGTCCCAAAATGCCTACAGAAGCAAGGTGCCAAAACTAGTATAAAACCGACGTACCTGCACATGGTCGATAGATAGTCTTGAGATGGGTGAGGAACGTCGTTACCCTGTTTTCACCTCAATTTATTAACGTATAAGTATATAGACGTATAGGCGTACAATTGGTCCAGAAAATAGAATCGTTTATTTTGTTACTTGTCCCGGCGGCAGCGGTTCGGCGGGTACGTCGCGATGGTCGGTAAAGGAAAAACTGTCCGGAGGTGTAGGCGTACTGGGTTTTTATATTGTTAGGACAGGGAGGACAGGGTAGCGATAGATAAAGATAGAAGTGGAGAAAGTGGTGGAAACGGAAAATTCGTTCGTCCTCGTGCGAACCTGGATGCCACATGTGCGCTTCTTAGGCCACTCGAGGACGAAGGCAAGTCTTAATCCGGGGAGAGACAAAAGAACGGAAACTAAAATCTGAAGCAGTTGGAAAAGAAAAAGTTCGCGTGGAAGAATAGAACGAGGTTCGGTAAGGGTTTGTTGACGACGACGTACCCGCCACAGTCTGAAACCATACACCTAGAACGACACCCGTTCGAACTAAACATTAAATAAAACGACATCAAACACATTTCTGGAATTTTTACGGCCCGTTCCGTAACATGTGCATAGAAAATAATTAAACTTCGTCCTCTTCTATTTTCCTCACAAATCTACCGTTTACGAGAAAAACGCTGTAAATTAGTAGGGCGAAAACCCTCTACATTTTTAGCGAATTAGGGGTGTACACATCTATCGAGCTCCAAATTGACCAATTCTTGTCACAATTCTTTCCCCGCCCCATTACACAAATTCCTACACACACGCACTTTCGAAACACCCTGTACACCACAGCCGGCAGCGAAGTTTTATTTTCAACAACGCCTAGGATGAAATGTACGTCGAGAGCGTGACGTTGTCGTGGAGTTTTCGTAAATCAGCGACTGCTACTAACTCGTCTACCTTGCGCTATCTTGCTTTCTTTCCTCTCTCTCACTCCATTTCTTTTTCACAAACTCTCTCTCTTTCCCATGGAGCGAGCGAGCGAGGGGCGGTTTCGCCGCGTGACTCGCGACACTTTTCTCCGTTTCCCTTACGCGAAGGACTTCATTACCCCGCCGGCGGAGAATCTTTACGGCTAGAATTTTGCTAGCCGCGGCTTAAAGCACGATGAATGCCGTGCTCTTTGCCCCCGGGGGCTAATTGCGACACGGCAATAATTTAATCCCGGGTGAAAAAGGAGCCGGAGATGGGTGGAAAAAGGGTGGGAGAAACTTTGAACAGCCCTCTGGATCGGGGAACGTAAACGTGCACGTCCCTAGTAAACGACCGCGTCCTCCGGAACTTTTGATTTCCCGTTAACGCAATCAACCCTCCCGCCCCTCTGTCCACCACCTTCGCCGCCCCTTTCATCCCGTGTCCACGGCCTGTTACCAGGCAATTTCACCGGGCGACAAGAATTTATTCTTAATTAACGGCCGAGCCCGCGCTTCTTACCCGGGAAAACCGCGTAATTGCATCTTGCTACCTCATCTCGACTTTCGTACAGGGTGTTTATTTTTCCCGCGTATTTCTCCACCTAGAGGACAGCGAATCGGGGAACGATTAAAGTGCTGTGCAGAGACGGAGAGAATTTTAATGTGAATGCACTGTTGGATGCAATCTTTGGTAAACGCCAGCGCATTGCAAACACTCATTTCGTCGAACATTTTGTAGTTTTGTTATTAGTTGTACGATACTCTACTCGTGAACGAGACTGGTTTCAGCTTCGTTCTCAGTTCGTATCGTTGCGCTCCCGATGTGTTAATCCCGGAAGGGCGAAATTCTAGTAGTTGGTGTGGTGATGGTGAATAATAGGTTCTCTCCCTCAGAATATTTTTGAACTCTCTTTATTTGTGGTGGTGCGTGGGTATATATTAGGTCGGTGTGTGTTCTGATTGGTTGGACGTTGAAGGTGGTGGAAAAGAAGGTCTCGAAAAATGCGGAGGTGTGATTGGACATTAGGAAACTAGTGGAAGGAGAACGTGAGGGTGAGGGTGGTGTGCAAAAGTTGAAATAATTTAGGGAAAACCCGGAAAGGGGAAAGGGATAGGAAACATGACCAGGGAGCGACTCGAACTATTTTATGATAGGGAAGGAATTTGTTAGGGGCTAGGAAGACGGTTGGAAAGGACTGTTTATTAATTTATGATGTGTGACTGGACATTAGTCACTTAGGACCTTTGCCACTTTCCTAGACCTCTTACCTCAACCCCTCTCTAGTCCCTTTCACGTTCTTTTCCAATCCCTATGAATGTAGCAACTTCAAAGGCGGCGTAAATTATTATTAGCAATATCTTCGTGAGACTCACAACGTGTTAGAAATTTGAACGAACTTCTTGGTAAGATTTTAAAAGTGTTGTACACATTCTGTTACCCGGAATACAACAGTACTCCGATCTCATTTCGCTTGGTTTCGTTTGTGACGCTTCTAAAGATACGACTTTAAGGTTTTTGGTGGTACAAGCTGATATAAATAGTAGCAGAATCCTCCGTATTCGAGGGTGGTGCTTTCCAAGATTTATACACGAAACAGCTTCGAAGTTCATTCTCTCAAATAAGGCCTAAATATGTTTTCGCGTTCTCTCAAGCGGGCTTCTTTTCGTCCATCCAAGGCAAAGTAAATATTAAAAAGAAAGAAAAAAGGCTAGCTTCTTGCTCTCCAGACTGTCCGCGCCTCGTGTCTTGACCGAAACATTGTCGCTTAGGTATCCTACTTGGTATCTATTGTGCTTCGTGCGTTTCTAAATTTGAGAGACCAAGTGGGAATCGAGAATTCACGATCTCCAGCTGACAAGCAGGAATTCCACGTTCATAGCCAAGGCTTTCTCTCAATTTCCTCTCTGTATTGCTCTTTTCGATAACTGTAGAGGCCTCGATCTCACAGTTGAGGTGTGTTCGGTAACGAACCATAACTCATTTTAACATTTTTTACCATCTGCTAAATCCTACTCTTCCCAAATCCTGGACACCCTGAAATAAGGCACGTAGCAACGATAAAGACATTTGGCCAACCGATGTCGCAGCACCGCGTAAGGAAAAGGTTTCCATTCGCTTCCACTTTCGGGATTTTAGTCGGCATGAATTACCAGATCTACCGACTTTATGACTTTATTCTTCCACACCCACAATCCCTAAAGTGAAATTCTGTCAACCTCCACCAATCATCGTCTACACTTGAAACACACCTACAACTACACCCTCGCCGACATACCAAATATATACTACCGGCCAGAAGTTTGGAATCACCTGCCAATTTATATCGATAGTGAATCTGCTACCAATTCTTTACGGATTTGAAATGGATGTTGCACTTTACCTCTTTTCGATTGATTTGAATGATAAGATGTTCGTTAAGAGATTCTTAAAATTGTTAACTTTTTTCTGGAAATTTTCATGCAACTTACAATGCACAGTGATTCCAAATATACAGATACATCGTAACGACAACTATTCCCAATTTCCTTGTTATATTTACTGTTAAAATTTCATTAGTGTAGGCAAAATTTAGGGTTTGGACAGGTTTATGGTGGCGATGTGACCGTGGGTAAGACGTGCCATAAATCTGGTCACCAGAAGTAAAGGACGGAAAGCGAGGTTCCCGGGTGAAACGGTTTTTCCGCCAAAAATCGCGGTAGAAGGAGAACGTCGTAGGGGTACGTTCGAGAACAGTCCTAATTGGCGGAGAGAAGAAACGCCCTCGTCAAGGGAAGGTTTAAAACGGATAGCTTGTGGAAAAATAGTGTGTGTGGGAAACGAACTTTGCGTGAGAAAAGTATATTGAAGGAGCGCTGTTGAAAATAGGACTCGTGTCCGTGTAGAATACATTATTAGTTATTTATTAGAAGTAAAACTGTCTCGTCTCTCGCCTTTATCATCTGATTCCGCCAAACCTCTCTCCATCCCAGACTCTCCTACATTAGTTTAATTATACGATAAAAAGCAAATCGATTTGCGTGATTAGTTAGACGCAGATCACCGTTCGTCTTAAAATCGACAGTCACACGATACGCGAACGGTACAAGGTGTGACCATTTCGACCAGTAACAAATGTACGTATCCTCTTTTTACGATTCTGTTAGAAAAGCTGGCCACACTACACTACGACCAACAAGACCTGCATTCCTCCAGCTATCATTCCTTCCAGCCCTACACAGTTTCACCCCAGCAGTGTTTTCGGAAGTTTTTCAGAAACGTCGCGAAGGTGTCTCGTTAGAGAAGTCGGCTCACCTGGGATTTTAGGTCAGACGTTTATAAAAACGCGTCCGTGTATATGGAGAGACGGTTGTCTCTACCTCTCTCTCTCTCTACACCGCTTTGCGCAAAATCGAGCAGCAGTCACGGTCGGGTTTTAGGTCAGACGTTTGTAAAAATATTCACCCCGCACGGCCGTGATATAATCGCGTCGTCCGTCGCGTTGTCCCACTTTAAAGACGTGCTTACACACGACCGGTGACAGGCAGGTTTTATGAAATTAGAAGAAACGTTTGCGTAGCTCGGTGAAAAGTCTCTCGAGGGGCACGCGACTCTTCGTTTTTTTCTAAGCCGCGATAACGCTCGTCGTCTTTTGTTCGACATTTCACGGAAGAGTAATTCGACGGATGGTTTCAGGTGCGAGACAGACGTCCTCCATTCTGGTATCTCGAATTTTTTTTTCCAACGGACACACCGATCCGTCCTTTTCTCTCGCCGCGCGTCTACCGGCAGTTCCGGTACTCGCGAGTTTCCCGAAGATCGAACGTTCTGAATGGTGCACACTCGAGTTATTTCGAATCGAGCGGAATTCACTTTCGGAATGCAGTCGGATGCCTCCAGGGTACAATCGAAAACGCTTGTACGCTGCTCTAGATTTTCGATGCATTAACGCCGCGTGCAGACTTCTGCATTCTGCTTCTGGTCCCATGTGGCTCGCGTCAGAAACGCGAAACAGACGACGTTCCGATGTTCCTTTCGTTTTCGCGAGAAATTAAGTTTACGGAGGAAATATCGCTTTGGTTGCGATAATTTGGTGTATGTGGTGTTATCGTTGCGTGGACGAATTGGTCGGTGAAATTACGAAGCAATAGATCACTCCTGTCCGACCTTAACCCCGAGACCGTAACAAATTTCTGATTCTGCCATAAACCATTCGAAGATGTATCTCGGTCCCTTTCACTACCCTTCTTTCCTTTGGGGCTTTTTCCCGTTTCCCTTCAGTTTTGCAAGCCTTTTTCACCCTCGCTTTCTCATTCCACCGGGTTTCCTTAATGTCCAATCACCTATCCTCTTCTCTGATTTCTTCTCACCGCTTTTTTCACACCTAATCAATCACCACGTTCACTGGAACGTGTATATTTCATTCTGTAACAGAGTCTTTAAGACATTTCACGTTCTAGTCTACAATTGTGTGATCGAGAGTCTCCATTTCTATGAGAAGGAGTAAGAACTCGATTTTCCCTTGATCCCTTCAAATTTTTCTTCGCCAACTACAATTCAGGGCTCAGTTTAGGATGGAGGCATCTACGTTGCGTTGAGGGTTGCACAGGTCTCCTCGGTATTTTTGAAAGAAACAGGAGACTTTCGGCTGAGTGTTACCGAGTGTGAAAATGTACCCGAAAGTGTTGAGGGAGAGAAGAGAGAATTGAAGTGCGTTTAGGGCATTCAGAGGCGAATATTAGCTCAGGATGATCGAGTATGGTGTCGAGGAGCCTCCATATTCATGGAAAATAGCAATAAAGAGCGATTTTCACTCGGTTTCCTGCAATGTTTCTTCGGTGGCTACGATTGATGAAGATATTGTACTGCGCTGAAAAGATGACTGGGCACAGTGTTTTGCGTTCTCACTCTATTAGCTTCTCTACCATCACGCGCGTCCCCGCTGTTGGTCGAAGACGGCGATGGAAACAATGCGTGTGACGGTAGGGGAGCTAATAAAGTGAGAATGCAAAACACTCTGCCTAGTCATCTTCTCAGCGCAGTACTATACCTACGATCACACGAGGCTGTGACGACGATGGAACGAAATTGCGTGTAAAGAAATATATGAGAGAGTTGCACACATTTCCACAGCAGAAACGTCACTTTTCACAGTCGCGAATTTCCCAGTAACCGACAACCGTATCACTTACAATTCCAGTTAAGTAATTGAACAGAGAAGTGTACGTGACAGTTAACTCTATTTCGCGCAAAGTAACATCGGCTACACACAGGTTTGTCATGCAAGAGGGTAAAGATAGGAGGTTTCGAGTCCACTAAGGGGCAACGATCAATGCTTGGTAACCTTTTCGCGACGGATGCCTTCTCTCTCCGTCTGAATTAACCGAGACAGTGATGGATCATGCCGAGACCGGTCTGCTACGATCCTCTATACACCAACTCTATGTATATTATGCATACGTGCATACATACGCGCGTTCGTCTCGGTGGACATAACCGGGCTAGCCACCCCTTTCGTCTCGATGTAAGCAAACTGAATACCTTGAGGGACACGCTGACGTTGAGGAATGTCCTGTAAAATTAGACGGTCGCTTTACCGTGTATCCTGATTCAAAGGCGCACTGCGAACCCAATGACAATGGTGGTAATCGTGCCACTTTGTCACACCGCTGAATTATCAAACTGACGGGGGAAATTTGCTAAGCTGAAAATTCCGATTCTTTGGAAATTTTGCGGGTTTGTAGGGGGCCTCGAGAGAAGAATCGGGCAATTCTTTCTTTCCTTGGCCCTTTCTCGGTTCTTCGGGGTGAAAACAGTAATCGTGCTACTTTATCACACCACTGAACTATCGAACTGACGAGGGAAATACCGATCTTTTTTTAAACTTTGCAGGTTTGTAGGGAACCTCGAGAGAAGTGTCGGGTAATTTTTTGATTCTTCGGGGTGAAAACAGCCCTTGAATGTAGATAAGTGTTATTGTTAGGTTTTCTGTAGAAACGGTTTATGGTACGATCGATCGGGAACGGTTATTTTTCAGTTCAGGATTTTCGTTTATTGCTTGCACGGGTCCCATTGCCTCCTGCGAGGGTCACTAGAATTGCTTTGCCAGATTTTTAGTAATTTGTGTCCCTCGCGCTCAATAGCCTACGAACATACCATAAACCACGAATTTCCGAACGGCACATCTGTATGTAACGGTCCGCTTGCCGATTAGTCTCACCTGGAGGAAATTCCAGATTTTTGGGACCTTCCGCCCACCCCTCGCGACCGTCTCCCACCCTTCCAAGGTGACAGCGCGCTAAGATTGGCAGACACGCTGATTGGCAAATGCAATCGTTAACCATTAACCAATCAGCGTGTCCCAACGAAAATGCTTCTCACGGACGTCCGAGACGCGACGTGGGAGAGTGAGTCGTCGAGTAGTCGTTTAACCACCACGAACAAGGAGAACCAAGGAGCAACCAGCTCACATCACTCACATCAATCATTTGGGTGGTCCTTCGAACCAGTATCTAGACGGCACAACATCGTGCAAACATCCACAAAGCTCAAAAGTTCATCGCCACAACCACGGGCATTAACAGTTGTCCTGTTTACTTGTAGGGGGAGTTCCCCTAGCACCGGACGCTTAAGGTTTCTCTTAAATAAATCTCTCTACCTGTGCACACGCGATTGAAACGCGTTGAAAACTTATTTTTACTCCTTTCGCCTCCTCTGGGAGATACGCAGAATAACGGCTCGGTAGCGTTTCAATTATTGCAGATATAACTAATGTCCGACAATTAGGTGCCGTCAAAAAAATTGATAGTGTAATCGAAATGTTATTAAGTATGCAGAAAAAAACATTCCTTTCGCCTCCTCTGGGAGATACGCAGAATAACGGCTCGGTAGCGTTTCAATTATTGCAGATATAACTAATGTCCGACAATTAGGTGCCGTCAAAAAAATTGAAAGTGTAATCGAAATGTTATTAAGTATGCAGAAAAAAACAGGGTTGCAGTAACTTTCATAAGTTCCTCATAAAAAATTCTGAAATAACGCAAAGAAAACGCTTCGTTACACTTAAGGGAGTTATCGTAGACCTCTGCACGCGCATCATGTAGTTTACATTTGAAATTAGTTTAAGCATTACGTTTAAATCAGTATATTGTTACCCGCTTTGCGAGTAATCATTTGCACCACGTCACTTCCAGAAACTCTACATTAATTTTCTCTATCCTTCCTCATATTTGCCCAACTCGTCACTTTCATTCGCACTTGCACATTCCCTACGATCTCCCCATACAGAATTCGATAAACGGTCGATCCTGCACGATAAACGTCGACCATACGGTAGATCGTTCTCCGAAGAGAGATTGTAACAAAAGAAGAAGAAAGAAAGAAACCAAGGTCCCAGTCTGTTTCTACTCGTCTCCATTTTCTTTGAACCGTCAGCGGCTCCGGTAGTTCCGTTTTATCCGGGAGGGTTTAACTTTAAGACGTCAGAAATGGAGTTCCATCCGTGGCAGCGACATCTGCGCCCTCCGTTTGTGTCGGGTAAAAGTGAATATACTGCATATACCCTTAGATCGACGCCGACAGTAAGACAGAACTGAAGAAAGCTGGCTAAGAAAATTCCCCTCCGTAGGACCTTTGAAAATGTCCAGAGGTACCTTTGTCGCGTCGCGTTCTCCTTTGATTATTCAAAATGTTCGCGCTCACGACTGTTACCCGCCAACTTAATCTTAGGTAACTAATTCGAAGTTTTGTCTTGCTCGGAACGTTAGAAAAATTTAGAGTGCGTCACGAAACGATCGACGACTTGTTTTAAACTCGAGTATTCGATCGCGACTCCTAGTTGTGTCTCGTTGAACGGCTGGAGAATCCTTGCGAATGTCTTTCTCGATCCCCGAATTTTTCTGCAGTCCCCAGTGACACCCCCGCCAAATGTAAGAAAGGCACGCTGATTGGTTAGGTATGCAGAAATTACCAATCAACGTGCCCCTTAGGTGTCACCCACCCTTCCCTTGCGCCCTTGTGTAAGAAAGGCACGCTGATTGGTTAGGTATGCAGAAATTACCAATCAACGTGCCCCTTAGGTGTCACCCAGCCTTCCCTTGCGCCCTTAGCGCGCTTTTCCTTGGAAGGAGTGGGGCCATACCTGCGGGTGCGTGGCATCTTCGCTGTCCTTCCGTGACGTGTCGGAAATTCCCGCCAGGTCAACCCTCGGTCGAGAGTGACCCTTCAGGAACCCTGGTTTATGACACGTCTTCGGTTATGGAGAACGCGGAAAAGGCATTGTTCTGTAAGAAATTACTTATTTTTCCGCGGAGCTACGAAGCGTCTTTCGAGTGCGAGCGTGCCATAAACCCGGTCAACGAAGACCCCACGCGTTCCGTACCTGCGCGACGGAACAACCTTGCCTCCGGCTACTCGTTAGCAAAACGATCCCCCTGCTGATTTCGTCTATTAGAAGCTCGTCTAGACACGATCATGGCAAACGCGGTGGCCTAACAGCGGTATGATAAAGAGGAGCAAGCCATCGTCCGAAAAGTCACGTGAACGTTGAGGTCGAAGCTCGAGAAGGCCACTCCATTACTTTCCTCCCGGTGTGCTAATGCCAAGATGTGACACGGCAAGGGGGCAAAATTCAAATAAGCTTCTTACGCTGCTGCACACACGCGTACATAGACAGGTAGGAACGGCATGGCCCAATTTAATTAATACCGTAATTAAAAGGGAATACTAATTACGAGAATAGCGCCGGAACGGGTGTAGTTATGAATTGCCGGAGCACGTAGGAGGCGGCTGGGGAAGCCAGGTGGTAAAGGGAGTTAAGGCAGCACCGGTGTTCGAACGAGGCAAGAAACGTTGCGGACTTTCGAACAATTACGAGAGGGATATTCGTCGAGGGAGGGAACTTTATCGATAAACAAATTTGTGTCGATGAATTGGAACGAACGTAGTTGGATTTCAGGTGGCAACGAGGTAAAGATTCTCATGCTCAATTTAACTTTTACTTGTAACACCGAGGGGATATTCGTGATAATTGCGAACACCGATACTTCGGTGTTTGGATGCTGGATCGATACTGTTGGTGTAGTTAAAGTGTGAAAATGAGGAGGATGGGGAATGTGGAGTATGTAGATAAGGATGGACAGAGAAATTTCAATAGAGAGGTCTGTAGGAAGTTGTTACGCATTCAAGTCTGCCGAAAGGGTTAAGTAAGATGGAGGCGCAAGTGTTAAGGAAGCTTCAGGATCGGTTTGATATTTTTTAAATCACACATAGCATATTCTTTTTTTAACACATTTTACAGAACGACAGAGTGTAAATTTGATCAAAATTTGAAAATTCAGATTTTTATGAAAAAATTTTATTTTTTACTTTCGGTTTATTTTTTCATACAGAATCATTCTGTAGCATCAGCCACAGTCTACCTTGTATATTAGACTGTTGAGGTCTTTTTGCTGTAAAAAAGGTCGTAAATCGGATGTTCTTTGAAATTTTTTTTAAATTAACGTAGAAATAAAGTATACTATTTTATTAATGTTCGATGTACCTTCTATTTTGCTATGGCGAACAAATTTACGGAGATCCATAGATCTCTCTGTCATGATTAACAATTTATCAAGTGACAATTGTTTAACGTCGCTTCTCAGTCGTCGCTCGATTGCAAAGGGTTAACCCTTTCGCTGTTGAGAAAAAGATGCCCGGTATTTGTACTGTTTTGTATTCATCCCTTGCTTTAAAATATACCCCACAACGAGTACATATTAATCAATAACTAAACAATTATACCAAAAATCCACAAATGATCATTTTTTTGTTCCAAGTTTTATCGTATTTTGAAGTGTTTTCAAACATAAAAAAATATTGCAAACATGCATTCGAGAAACACGGAGCTCTCATACACCGAAAAATTAGTTACAAGTATACCTAGACGTTGTCGAGCAATAATCGGACACTGTAACATAACCGTTTTCTCGACTAATTAGGACAGCGGCTCGCGCGCCCCCAAACCTGCGAAAAGGCTTGACCCACTCGATTGGTTAGGTCTAGCCTTCCTAAAACATATAAAAGACGGCTTTTCGCTGTAGGAAATCACCGAAAACAGACTACACTAGCAAACATCGAGCAGACGTCTCCTTCGCGGGTGTATAGACGACACTCGTTGTCTTTGCGAAAAGTCAGTACGGAGCGAGCGGAAACTCCAGGACCTCCTAGAGGCAGACGCTCCTACGCGGGTCATAGCGACACCTCCAGGTTCAATCCAATTCTCCCAAATACCCCCAAAGAGAAAACAGACGTCTCCTACGACAATTTCTCTTCTCTTTCTACTCTCTCCCTCTCCCTCTCTTACCCCTCCACTCCTTGGGAAATTTGGCCGAGCCGCGCCTCAACTTGCATATTCTGTGATTTGTACCGCGAGTCCACTGATTTAACACGTTCGTCGCCACGTCACCCATATCTGTGGGTATGCTTCCGTGGGGGCCCCGTCACCCAGATATGGGTGACGTTCTTCTTCGTCAAGTTAAATAGGATTTTACAAGTAATTTATAAAAATCCAATTTGTAACACAAGAATTTAATGGAATAAGCACCGGCAAATATAAAATATACAAGATAAAAATATTAAAAATATACGTACTGTATTATACTATACATTAATTTATATTTAAAATAAAATATAACATTGTACTACGTAGCATGGTATTCGTTAAAACAGTTCGTTAAGACAATATGTTGTCGTCTTTTTTACATTTTTTCTCGCTTCCTGGTGTTCGAGAATTTGTCTCCTTCTGGTAACATAGAACGCAGATTCCAGCTAATCGCTCTGTTTACGTTCTTGCGCTCCGACTATCGGATTTGGGCCCCGCGAGAAACTCGACCGATTCACGCTGGGCGACGAACGTGTTAAACTGTTTACCATCATCCACTCTATAACGCACTGCTAATTAAGCGCGTAACTTTTTTACAGAAAGAACGAATTTTCACAGAGATACCACGTCCACGCTCATGTGTAACACTGTAATTGCACGCGCGAACATAATCGAAATCACATATTCCACCCCGACTAAAAAATCCCCAAGGTTTTACATCTCTCCACCGAGTAGATTCCCATTCGACGTCCACAGTCGCCATGACTAATGCTGTTTTCATGGAGGGTCATATCGGTTATTCAACGTCGAGTCAGGTCTTACGTCACTGAATGAAAGCGCGGCAGTGTATAGAGGCATGCTCCATCAAATTCGGCATTCATGCTTGCCCCACCAAACACCCTCGACCGTCCTCCGCAAAAATATATACATATATACATCGTCTAGACTCGTTGTGGTCGCGTCTCCTCTGATACCAATGCAACGTAGGCCAGGGTCGTGGACGATAGCACCGCGAGTTTCGCAGGCGAAAGCAATTTCACAAGGCAGCAAGTTTCATTAGAGAACGCGACGTCGAGGAGGAGGTAAGGGTGGATTTCCCGCGCGCCAACCTTCAAGTGTGTTTCGCTACCGCTTAAACAGGTGCTTTAATACACACGAACACGTGAAAATTATAATTCACTTTTGTTCCCGCGATATTACTTGTCCGCGCGGTCTCCTTTCCAGACCAGTTTTCCCCTTTGAACGGTGCCGCAAGGGTTGAAGCGACGTGAACGCTGGAGACACTTGAAACGGCTGGTTTTTTTTCGCAAGATTTACAAAGTAAGAATCATTTTTGCGTGTATCGCGCGAGAAACCCTTTCGCGCTGTGTCTTTTCACCCGGGAACCACGTGAACGTGGCTGAAATAGCCCTCGTTGAAAGGTTGTTTCTGTCGTTAGAGATTTACGGACACGAATAAACGTAGTTTTCTTTTCCTCTTCGTCTTTTTAAAGCGACTACTTGACGTTACGATAAATTTTCTCTCTTTCGGTTCTCCACTATTTTCGTAAATCTTGAATTCGCCAAGAAGGGGAAGATTTGAAATTGGAAATCGATGGTTAAGAGGACGATTTCTGTTCGAGGTTAGGCGTGCTCGTAGGAGAAGGAAGAAGATAAGGTAAATTGTGATCACGGGAAATGTTAATCCTGATAATGAGTTTGGTCGAGTTTCGGTGGAAAATTTGTCGGATTAAAGTTGCTTGTACTTCAGACAGTTCCCGTGCGAATAAGGAATCGCTTATCGACGAGATTTACTCGATCGCTTAGCCGTAGTAGCGTTGCTCCTTTTACTCTTCTTTCTCTCTCCACTCCTGAGAGGCTCGTAACAATCACAATTTTCCGTTACCACCTCAATCTTCTTCCTCCCTCCGTCGTTTAACGTAATGTCATCGTTGAAAGTAAAGAGCACAAAAGAGGAACTCGAACGATGAGGAGCACGAGTGAAGTAGAAGGCGATTTTCTATTTTCGCGAAATAGTCTCTCCCCCTTTTTCCTTCCATCCTGCCACCCGCTCTCTCTTTGACCGAGTCTAGGTCGAACGTCTCTCGTATACGATCTCTCCGTTATTCCCGCATTTTCGTGAAACACGAAAAGTTCCGATCAGGCCTTTCGAGTGGCTCAAGAGAGAGAGAGAGAGAGTAGAAGCAGCGAAGAAAAGATTTATTTGATTGCTAAGCCGGAATGGAGGCCTTTCGTTCGTTCTCGAAAGTAGTACGTTCCGTTTCGTCCCGTTAGCCACACGAACTTCTTCCCGACGCTACCTTTTCATCTGGACAAATGGAGACCGGTCTTTCTCGCCGGAAGTGAAAAGCTGACCGATCAGAAACATGGACAATTCCTCTGTCGTTTCTTTCATTCGTGGTTCGTCGTAGGAGTATAATATAGTACTGCACTGTCCTATTCTTCGGGTACAAAATTACAGAGTGCAAATGTAGCGCATAAAAGATAACGTAAGAATCGGGGTTGTGGAAGATAGAAATGTATTTAATCATTTGCAACCGAGCGGCGACCGAGGAGCGACGTTAAATAATCTTCGCTTGGTAAATAATTGATCGAGTCAGAGAGCAGATCTATGGGATCTCTATAAAGTTCGACATAGTGAAACAGAGAATACGTTGAATATTGAAATGAAATAGTATAGTTTGCTTTTGTGTTAATTTTACAAAAGGGGCACTCCGAGTGCAAAGGGTTAATAATATCTGCACATTTCTTTCACTCGCTTCTTTCAAGGCATTGCTCGTTTGGTGATCGCTGTATCGCGGTTTCTCTGGCGATTCGTTCGTCAGGTGTCAATCACTCGTTCATCTACGCATACAGAGATGCACATACTTGCATACTTGACGATCGATTAACACGTCAATGATCGAATGAATAAGCAAGGGAGATCAGCTGATGGGTCAGCGACCACTGGGTCAAAAATGACCCGAAGACCTTACGTGTAACAATTTTTATTATTAGCACGCCATATGAAACTAGACAATGAACTTTTACTACAATGCTAACCAGTTACCTGTTGCGACCTCTTTGAAAAGTGTGTATCTAAAGTGTGTCGCAAAAAGTAAGCGATGACGAGTATACTCGTCGTAACACAAAATATTGCCATTTCTTTGTGGCGGCCCATGCAGCGCGCACGGCGCCACATTGCAAACACCATCGAGACTGCGAGACGCACGCAACGGACGTGTCTTTCGTTGCTGTCGATGTCGCGGCGGGCCGATAAGGGATGGCTGTCCTCGGAAAGCGGGGAGACACTTGAGATACGTTCCGAGGGCAGCCAGGGTCCCGACCGACGACGCCAATCTCGTCTGGTTTTTCTAAATAAAAGATTTCGAGCACGAGTACGTTTATTCTCCCGTCACCCACATCTTCATAACGAGTACACTCGTCAAAAACAGCTGACTGGTTAAGGGAATATGAACGTGATAACAGCAAAAGTTATTTAACCCTTTGACTGAGGCGCAGTCCCGCACAGAACCATCAATATAGACGGCGATGTTCGCATGCGAGTGGTTGCGACTGGCTGTCGCACATCGTTATGCTCATTCACTAAAATAAACGAATAAAATAAGGTGTTACGCATATATTGATAAATTTGTGAGAGTGTGTATACAGGGTGTCCGTTTTATCTCAATACATCGAAATATCTTTTAAGGAAGTGATGTTAGGAAAAGAATGTTTTAACAAAAGTTGTTTGGTACGAGGGAGAAAATTATGTGGCATAAATATTTTTTTCGTACCGGGTATCAGTTTAATTTTTTTCAATGGAATGCTACATTTTTTTATACATAATATGATACTGTATGTTAAGACGAATCCAACGAGGTGCGAACGAAGTCATTTTCTTTGATAAAACAGACACACGCGACAGTGAGGAACGTATTTCGCAATTTTACGATCTTCCATGACAGGAAATGACTTGGCTCGCAAGCTTAATTTGGCTCGCTGTTAATTTAAAAAAAATTAAACTGACTTTGAAATATCCCCCACCATACCCGGTACAAAAAAATATTTATACCACATAATTTTCTCCCTCGTACCAAACAAATAAACATTTTTTTCCTAACATCAATTCCTTAAAAGATATTTCGCTGTATTGAGATAAAACAGACGCCCTGTATACGTCTTTCGTAGTGAAAGGGTTAAAAGCGAAGACAGCGATGGGTCAAAAAAGACCCGAAGACCGTACCAGGGTTAAATCTGTCGAATCACAGCGTCATCCCTGCGAAAAGGCTTCGTCTGCACGGGGTCTAACTTTAGAAATTGGAGTGAAATTTTACCAATTAAATAAAGCGTAAAAAAAGAATTTCACAAAAATACCAGTACTCGTGAAAGAAATGCTACAACGAGACAGCTTCAGATTAAAAAATTTGACGTGTAAAACGTAGCGGATATAAGCAGACCGAAATAGCGATAGCAGGAATAGAAATGTCTGACCGAGATTAATCCGAAGGATATCAGGGTGAACGAGCAGAGACAGAGAGAGAGAGAAAGTGGTCCGTTCGTCGAGTCTGCGGTAAATTTTCGTCAGCGCGTAATCTCGGGGTACCGCGAGAAATTAATTACCAAAGTTAGCTTCGTTACTCTAAGCGTCGGTTGGGTTGTGCTCGCTAATGCTCGCCGATTCCCGCGCGATTTTTCCCGATGATGGCGTGTCTCGCGTTGCCATTACCCGGCGTCACGAGGAAACCCCCGTGAGAGAAGAAAAGGGGTTTACATCGGTCTTAATTAATCCACGGTCCGTTGTACAAGCTTGAGAAAGGAAGAAGGGGCAAGGTGGTGGGTAATTGAAACATCGTAAGACAGAGGAGTACGCGGCGAGGGCACGCGATCCTCGCGTTTGCGGCTCGTTTCGGTCCGACATAATTGCACGGAGTTTAAATGCCAAACCGGAAGCAATTTTTACGTTCGAATTGCGATCCTTGAGGGGCGGGGAAAGGTGGGCGACTAACGTGAACAACGACACGCGATTCCTCTAGGTAAAGAGTATCCGCGAGACTTTAATTTTCTCGACTGGAAAATCGCGTGCTTTCGACTCCGACTAATTGCCAAAGACGAAAGGACAAAAGAAGGTATCGGAGAAACGGGAGAATTTCTCTCTATTACGCGAACACGTATTATCGTTCGATTTCCCTTGCATCGACCTACCCCAGCGCCTGGAAATTCCTTTCTCGATCCACGGAGAGAAAAGTGGAAACGGGTGGCTCGTAATTTTCGACCGCCCATAAATCGTCGCTCCAGAGAGACAGAGAGAGAACACAGAGAGAAAGGGAGAGGCAGAGAGAGAGAGAGGGAGTGAGGGAGAGACAGAGAGAGAATGGAGTTGAAAGATGGAAACGAAGGACCTTTGGGGGAAAAGTGTTTCAAATGGTTGCATCGAGCTTTTCGCGTGACGCGCCTTTTCTTCCTCCTCGAGAAAATTTCCAGCTAAACGTCTGACTCGCGAAATGCCGGAGAGATACGTACGGAGGAGCGGCGCGAGAAATTGGACGCTGTCTAACGGGCGTCGACGAAATATATCATATCGTACAACCTCCATGATTCGCCGCGAAACAGCTTCTCTGCGGCCGCGTTTCTCTCTGGATTAATGTGTTTCGCGGAGGGCTCGCGTTATTGCGGTTATTATTAAGCTCACCTGCGCTGCTACCATCCCCTCCTTCAATCTTCTCAGATCCGTGTGGCTCCAGGCGCTACGCGACCAAGGATGGCTATCCCTCAGGTCATCAAACCTGAACTCCCTCAGCTGGTTCTTCAGGAACTTGCGTATGTTCCACGGCAGGTCGTTGTGCCTGGAAAACAGAAAGAAAGAAATCGTCTTTATGCTGCTGTTGTTCATCCTTTGAATAACTGCTACTGTCGCGATAAAGTTTCAGCCTGGTTTAAGAAAACGTCTGTACTATTGTCGCTGTCCCCTGTTAAAATAGTGCACTGGGTGTCTCATTTATACAGGGATATCTAAATTATTCCCGCTGCTATGGAAAGGAAGAAAAAAATGACTAAGTAAGTACAGTTTACATAGTTTGAGGACGTACATCTGGTGACGAAGAAAAAAATGTCCCCCTTGAAGGTTAATTCAAAGGTCATGGACATTTGTTTTTCATATTGACATCTGTTTCGACATTAATACCAGTTCAACGATCTATGAAATTATGAGCTTAAGGTGGACTTCAAGTTGGAAAAAAATGTGGATGACATGGGAGGACATTTTTCTTTACTTTTAATAGCAGCGGAAATAATGTAGATGTTCATTAATAATGAGACACCCTGTATCGTTCTCATTCAAGCGACGTCTTAATAATTGCACCTTGTTGTAGATAAGGGCTGCACTTTTCAATTCGTTCGCACTTTGTATCGTTTAACTAGAGATCTTTGTGAACTCAATGAGAATATACAGGGTGTTTCAAAGGTGCAGGTAGAAATGTTACAATCGCGGGGCTTACAGATATAAATAATAAAAGCTTAATCTTTCAGAGGTGTAGAAGATCTTGGAGGAATATTTTCCCTTATTTTCAATGGCAGCGGGAATATTTGAGATGTTCATAATTAACGAGACACCCTGTATCGTCCCCATTCAAGCTATACGTCTTAATAGTTACTTAATACTACGTAAATACTTCTCGATTCGTTCACTCTTTCTACCATTTCGCTCGAAATTTGCGAACTGAACGAGAACATACATTATCTCGATAATACTATTCTCGATTCGTTCACTCTTTCTACCATTTCGCTCGAAATTTGCGAACTGAACGAGAACATACAGGGTGTTTCAAATGTATAAACACAAATGTCACAATCTGCTAGATCTCATTGACAAAAAAAATCAACCCTTTTAAACCTATCGAATTTTAATCCTAATTTCCACATTTCGAATCCACACTTTCGAAACACCAGGTACACAGTGGAAAATTCGTTTTATCGAGTGTGCCACGATACCATGAAATGGCCATGTTTCTGGGCAACAACACACCGCAGTGTGTGTCCCGCGGACACGGCGAGCCCGGGGTACTCTCGGGAGAGAGAAACAGAATGGAACGAGGAAGATATACGGCGAGAACGGACGGAAAAGCGGGGGCTAAACTTTGCCTCTTACAATGGCATTAGCTCGCGACGTACAAGTTTCGCGAGGTTCGGTTACCTCGCCCCCGGCGAGTACACCCGGCCAACTTATTTCATCCGGAATCCTTGATTTCTTTCTCGGCATAGATTTCTACCGTAGTAGAAATGGATGCTGGTCAAATATTGTCCGCCAGCGGCTTTCGTCACCGGTGCACACGCGTCAACATTGTTAGAACGAAGCACTGAATAGAATTCGCGAAAAGATATATATCCATCTTCTTGCTGTCCCGTGTGCACCTTCTTCTCTACACCGTACACAATCCTCTCTCTTCGTACCAAGAACAATTCTTCGCAATATAAATATTAACATTTCCATATTTGCACGATCAGAGAAAAGCGAATTCACCCTCGGAGATCACTCTATCTCCCTCGAGTTCTAAGCGGTAAATTTGAATGCA
The DNA here is from genome assembly GCF_001263275.1 of Habropoda laboriosa. Lineage (NCBI taxonomy): Eukaryota > Metazoa > Arthropoda > Insecta > Hymenoptera > Apidae > Habropoda > Habropoda laboriosa. The sequence goes on from NW_017100179.1 coordinate 167,479, forward strand.
CGTTACTCGTGCAAGAAAGACGTCGTAGACGTAGCGAAATAGAAACGGATGTAGAGAGCGAGGGCGGTGCTAAGAAACTTTGCGTCTTGGAATGGCATTAGGCGACGTCTAACTTGGCTCTAGCTTCCCGCCACTATACAAGCTCTCCCCTCTCTCTCTCTCTCTCTCTCTCTCGTGATCTCTCCTTATTTCACGTTAATTCAGTCGGTTGGACGTATATACGTGGGCTGTGCATAACACGGCTATCTGATCTCCACTCACAATCAATGTTACACCGTGTTAAGACGCCGTTTAAGCTAGATTCGGTGCGTTATCTCCCGGCAATTTAACACCGTGCCAGTGTGTAACGCGGGACGTGTTCATTTGAAAGCTGACAGGGTGCTCGAGCGCGTTGAGCTTTAATTAAACTAACTACGCTCGGGGTAAACAAGAAAGTTTTCGAACATGGGAAGAAAGAGAGAATAAAGAGGAAGAGGGTAACACTTGGTCTTGGTAGCAGAGGGTTAACCGACGAAACGAGTGTAATTACGCGGCTGAAGAAGGAACGAAGGGGGATGTGACACGCCTACTTCTCTTCCGTTCGAAACCTATATTCCCATTAAGGCGTATTACCCGTTCGGATAATTCGAAGCACGCGTCGCCTTCCTAGTGGGCTCCATTCGGCTGACGTGAGAATTAACTCGGCGTAATCGACAAGGGAAGACGCAGGTACCGAATAGTTTGAATAATCGTGGACGATCGCTTGCGAGGATAATGTCTGTCTTATTGGATCGAGCTTGTGCATCGCGAAATATTGAAAATTTACATATATATGTTACAATGATAAATATTATACAGTGTTTACATCGTGCTGTTATTTTTGGGGATGATTAGCTTCTCAGGAACAACGTCGAATATAGTTAGTGTTATCATATGACGTATTTCTGTTCTTTTCGTTGGGAAATTTTGCATATTTCCTTTATTACAAATATTGGAATTTTTTTAAATATTAAATGTTAGCACAACTTAAGTAAATTTAACCCAGGATAGGATATTAACCAAAAATGTATCAAAGTATAGTGACAAGCGACCCATATGACGTATTTCTCTTCTTTTCGTTGGGAAATTTTGCATATTTCCTTTATTACAAATATTGGAATTTTTTTTAAATATTAAATGTTAGCACAACTTATAGTTGGGGCCACGATATAGCGAGGTCGTAAATTAAACTCTCAAGAATCGGCATCGATTGATGTTGCGGCACTCAAGGCCGTGTGTTGCAGTCTGTTTGAGGGTTCCAACAATAAACGAATGGTAGCATATGATTTGGTACTTCAAGTAGAAAATGGTATTTCATTTACAAATGGAAAATATGTTAATATTAAAGCTACACAATCCTTTTGCATTTTCTATCTGCATCTTGTAACCGAGTTGCGGTCCTTAATTTCCGGCCATTTTTAGAACAGTGTAGCTTCTCTGAGATTGAACCAACTGACTCGAGTCTTTTTGAGAAGTTAAAAGGATTAGTTTATTAGATGAAACGTATAGTCGGGGCCACGATATAGCGAGGTCGTAAAATTGGTCAGACGTCAAAGTAAACATGTTTTAGCTGCCGGGACCCGAAAATTGACAGAGATACGAGCAGATAAGTACTTGAAACCATTGTCAGGACCGTACGAAGAATTCTTGTATCCAGCGAAAGTCAACAGATTCTAATATATTTACTGAAAACTGCATGCAGCTAGGACAAATTAGGGTTTCTCCCTCTGGGGGAAGCCGCTTTTGGAAGTACGGTTACAGGTAAAGGTCTTATTGATGTCTTTAGCATCTTAGTTTATCTACTCGTGTTATATACAGATAGAAAGTGCAAAAAGATTGTGTAGCTTAATATTAACATATTTTCCATTTGTAAATGAAATACCATTTTCTACTTGAAGTACCAAATCATATGCTACCATTCGTTTATTGTTGGAACCCTCAAACAGACTGCAACACACGGCCTTGAGTGCCGCAACATCAATCGATGCCGATTCTTGAGAGTTTAATTTACGACCTCGCTATATCGTGGCCCCAACTATACATCTTAGGAAGGCTTTAGATTTAATTTTTGTTATATTTATCTGGCTATAAATCCAACACCACTCAGAAACCAAAGTGGCTAACTCTGTCAAATAAAATTTATTAAATTTTGTATTATTTATGAAAAATGAAGCACCAAGCATGTATTAGACTTTGCTATTATAATAAAATTGGGAGAATATCAAAAAGAGGAGGTAATCATTTTGGCTCCTGAGTGTGATTCAATGCAACCTCACACAATCTACTACACTATACAGAAAATTCGAAAGGCTTCACTCGGTTGAAATCCAAATTCGAAGTCCACGTCGTTCAATCATTGCAAATTATAATCATCAACGCTGTGACGTGAAGCAACTTACTTCTTCAGGGTCAATTTTCAACGAAAACGAACTACGACTTCTCTAACCTCGACGTACAATTATTCCTTCCACCGACTATACGTCAGATCCTCCACGCTCTCGTATCCCCACGGAACGTTCATCTTGCAACGGAAAGCTCGATTGTTCGCGTCAAGAGCGCAGCGTGTCGGATCGAAAGGAGCCAACCGGTGGATGTCTGTTTTTCTTCCGGTGAAAATGACAAGTGTCAACGATGAAAATCGAATTTCCTATTTTGTAACTAGATACGTCTAGAAAGTGTGTGACGTCAGACAGGATATTTCCCCCCTGTCGCGACACTCGCTTCCTCGATGTTACCTATTGGAAATCTCTTATCTGTTAGAGAAATACTGACTTCCCTCGCTTCCTTCCAGAACAATTTTTTGTCCTCGAATACCAGGACCGTTCTCCACCGCCTCTACGCACGATTATCAGAGAATGAAAGGTGGCAGAGTCGGAAACGGATAGACGTAACCGCGACACGCGTGGAATACGAAAAGTAGCCGGGTATGTAGCCAAACTCAGCCGGGTATGAAACTATGAATCTCGTGTTCCTGCAACCCCACGGATTGGAATTCCTTGCAAACAAAGTGTCTAAGGGATCGTCTGTCGTGAATTTCAATCGGATTGAACGGCTGTTGCAATAAGTGTCACGGATCACACGTGAGCACGCTGCAAAGCAGAAGAGAGTTCGTGTCTGGCGAGAATTTTCATTCCCGAGGTCAATCGAATGCGAAAGATCCGTTTAAACTCTTCAAACTAATCTCTCTCTTTCTCTCTACGATACAAACCCGAATTATCCCATAAGACTGTCGATCCTTCCATTCTTCTAACCATTTCCCCTCGGGATCGTCGTCGAGAAGCTTAAGCCGCGTTAATCCAGCCTTCTCGATTCCGAAGGCAGTCGGTAAATCCGCGAAATGGCCTGATCGATTCTAATGCAACGTCCCGGGGATATCTTCGAAGCTACTTACTCGGAATAAAATAGCTCTCTGGTACAATTATCATAGAGAGTACCGGGAGAGAAAAAGAGAAGAAAGGGATGAAAAAAGTGTATTGTAGGATCGGAGCCTTGGTACTCAAATAAGGAACCTCTAAGGGAAAATAGGGAGGGAGTTGTTGGCGTAGTGGACAAAGCCTCGGCTTGCCAATCAGAGGTCGCGGGTTCGATTCCCGGCTGGGTGACACTCGATTTTTTCCTCGATTTCTAGAGTATACTCGAAAGTTAATGTTCGATCGACCATTAAAACCATAATAACACCTTTCCAGCTTTAATTTTAAAGCCTACACAAATTCTCTACGATTTGTAATTTCAAAATCCGAAGAAATTGCCTTCTTGTCATAAAACTAGGGTGAAGAAGAATCCCGAGTCATTCTCTTCGCCATTCTTCTCACCTTTCCGGGTTCTTCCTACATTCCTCCAATTTCCAAACCTCCTTCATCTGTACTTCTCCTTCCACTAGAATTTTCTAACACATTTTCCGAATCCTTATTGTAAGAATGATCGTAACGAGTCTGTGGACTGGAAAAATAGAGCTGCGAATGAAGAGTTACATCTCCTATGAATGTTTAATTAAAAACGATAGCTGCGTGAACGAAGAATATTTAGATTCGAGCGATAGAGGTGGGAATGATAAGTGTTTGGAGCGGATTCAGCGAACGAAGATTTCTTGGCCACTAAATTTGGATGGACGTTACTGGATGAGTTCTGAGAATGTCCGCGAAGAGTGAAAGAGCATAAAGAGAGAATGAGTGAACGAAAGATTAAAACAGGGTGCATGAGACGCGCGGATAGAGCGTTCATAGAGCGAAAGAGTCATTGAGAGAGAGCATCAGAGAGCGCGTATTATAGAGTATCAAGAGTTGAGCTGAGCTAAGAGTTACACCTCCGTCCATAAGTCATGGGACACCTTACCGTTTCACAAATTCTTATTTCGATAACAATTACATTTAAAGTATATATTTTATTATAATTAATACAAGAAAAACTGTAATATTTATAATGAAGTTCAACACCAGAAATTGTTGGATGAATTAGACAGAAGTATTCGGACAAAAAGATCTATGGACACATTTGCAGTGGTCCTAGAAAGAAATCCACGAAGAAACTCTAAAAAAAACTTTAAAAAATGATTTCAATCCATCATCGCGAAACCACGAGCGTATATCAACGAAAAAATTTCAAACTTTGTACATACAATTTTCAATAGATTTCAGCATTAAAGAACTATACTCGGTGCAAGTAATCTATAAACAATCGTTTGATTTAACAACGCCGGTGTTTAACAATGTTAATGTAAAGCTCAAATTAGTAGGTGTCCCATATGAACCGAGGTGTAAGTGTTAGTTATTACCAATATACCATTAATATTGAATTATCTTAATTAATAAACTGTTATTGTCATCAACATTCCTGTACTCTCTGTCCACAACCAAACATTCCTCCATTATTTACACCTCCCTCAGCACTCGACCAATCACAATTCACACCGACATCATACATCACCATAAACAAACACCCCAACATCCACCACGCAATAAACAATTTGACCTCGCTATATCGAGGTCCCAACTATACCAAAAATTTTTTTAAAATTGCATATATATGTAATTCTATATACGGTGAAATTTTCAGTATATATATAATTGACATGGATCTACAAAACGTATGTTTGAAATTTTCGTAACAAGCTGAGGTAAAAAAGTTGTAAACAGTGACCTTTACAGTTTTCTTCGCGATTCCAGATTTTTGGGATACGTTATCTAGTGAACTAATTTTTCTAATTTCTCAAAGAAACTCAAGTCGCTTGGTTCAATTTCAGGAAAGTTATACTGTTCTAAAAATGACCGGAAATCAATAACCGCAGCAATATGCATTAATGTCTTTGAAGGGGCTAAAATAAAATTAGCGCATTACGTGACATGGATATTAGTACATCTAAATTTTTCTGTGGACGTTGTTTCTACGTGTTAATTAAAATCACAGTGCCTCACTGATTCCTTAATACACTCGGTGGCAAAATTAAAGGATCTCAAAGTTTTCGCCGAAAAATTGTCGATCTTTGACCTACCAATAACTTCGTGAAAGAAAATCGTACAATAACCGACTTACAGTCATTTTTAAGAACGAAGCCTCTACTTTCACCTAGCCAGATTAATTTTCCTCCTAAATATTTTTCCATCAACAATCGAGGCGAGACAGTGATCCTTGAAAAACTTATTTTCGCGACTCGCGATTTGAAACAGAAAATCTACAATTCATCCGTTCGACAAGTTTCCTTGTTCCACAGTTAAACCCTCGACAAAACGACAGTAACTACGTCGCGGTTGCGTATTAGAACCGATTACTCACACGTCTGAACTAGGAACTAACGCAGGTTAGGAAAAGGGCTTGCAGAAACTCAATGGGGAAGTTCGAGGAGCGTGTGACAGGGAAGCGTTTAAAGTTGCCGCGTCGTGATGCGTTGCGGAACTTTTGCGCAGCGGCGACGAAACGCAGTTACGAGTTTCCCAAGTAATTGCACGAGGCGTGTAATCGCGACGCTATCAGGAAATACAAGTTGGCGGCGCCGTGTCCCGCTCAATTAGCCGTGTTCGCCAATGGCATACAGACTGAGACAGGACTACACATTTCAGTGTGTAACGTTCACCGGTACGATTCGCTCAATTCTCATTATTCTTACCGGTTGAAACCTTCCTTCTTAGAATTCTTCTAATTATTTCGTCGTATGACCACTTCTGTTATACAATACATAGATGTATTTATATTTCGAATTTTAGTGATAACGTACAATAAGTGATGAAATTATTAGAGCCACGGTACGAAACATGTGTATTTCACACTAGGTAATTTTTAATTAACGTGTAAGGAATGCGATATTTAGGCGGCGAAGTGGTGGCCTGGACTTCGTCACCCAGGAAGAGAAAGCGCGTGGGTACCTGAGGGTGCCGTAAACTGAGGCCTTTCTCAGGACAGTCGGACTAGGAGGTTCCAATGGTTTTTCGGAGCAACGCAGGATAGGACTCGGAGAGGGCACTCTCGTTATAGCCGTCGAGCGAGACGGACACCCGAGCATCTTAGCCACCGCTTATATTCTAAGAATAATACATTTGGTTAATAGCCTACACTGTGTTCTGTTTCTTGAAACTGTGCTTACAAACGATTGTTCACTACACGATACTGTAAGGAATGCGAGATTTAAGCGGCGAAGTGGTGGCCTGGCCTTCGTCACCCAGGGTCACCGGAAGAGTGGAGGGTTCTTAAGGGACTTTGACGCCCCTCTCTTGCCTTCGGGAAACCCTGGCGCAAGTTTGGGGTATCTACCCGGCAAGGACCGCGTCGCGCGAGTACGTGGCTGGGTCCTTCCTGACCCAGCCCTTAGCGCGTGGGGGAGTCAGGTGTTGGGACCGAGTTCCTCCGCAGACCGAGAGGTCTGCGGGTCATAAACCGGCCCGAGTCCCTACCTTCACTCAACCATATTCTTACATTCCTTTAACATTTGAAGTTCAAATGACAGGAATTCGTTGAAGTATTGAAACATTTAAAATATTAGGTTTAATTTGTAGTTTAGTTTAGAGTTGTTTATCCCGGTTTATAGAGTTTAGTTAATTTTACAAAGAAAAATTACAATATTGATTAAACTTCAAATAAACAAAATAAGTGTACATCTTTGGCTTTTACATCAGAGTTACATATGTATGAGGTAAGGCACCTATGTAATTCAGTCTTTGAACATTAAGTCTCCTTTTATGAGTGACAAGCATAGTTATCGATCTCTTATCACTTGCACAATGGTGCATTTTGCGGTTAGACAGTATATTTAACCCTTTCGTTGCGACGAAACTGGTCACCAGACTCCGTCGCTGAAGGAGACTCACAACCATGTGTATAATTCGTGTGCGGACACCCTCTGGCGTTTCGAGTTTGCTTTTCCACCCCGGAGAGTTGCTTTGACAATGTTTCTTTTGGACAGAAAATGTTTCTACTTAAAACGAGATATTTATCGTCTTAATTTCATCGTTATCGGTATCATTCTTAATTAATTCTGCTGCCTTTAACCCTACCGCTACTACAAGCGACTGGAACCGTCTGTGGTATCAGGTCATCCCATAAGTTCGTGCCGAAAGTGAAAAATATTTTAATGAAAATTCAAGGAAATTCTGTAGCGACGACATAATGGTATTACCAAAAAAAAAAAAAAAGAAGAAAATAGGAGAAAGTTGTGGAACGAAAAAGCGCTTACGTTTTTTTTTTAATCAAATTTAAAGGTTTTTTGGAAATATGGATATAAATTATGAAATTCAAACTTATGGGGTGACCTACTATGTGAACATCGTTTCGTAGCAAGTGACAAGTGAAAAGTTTAATAGAGACAGTAACTCTCTCCAAAAATGCTCTAAAACAAGCAGGAGACGTCATAGCGCATTTTGTTCTTACGTACTAGAGTGGAGAAAATGAGTATATACAAATGCAATTTAATACGAAGGTACCTTAAAATATTAACTTGTATACAAAATGGTCTAATTCACAAGGGTATACATTTTTCGAAATTTCGTTCTTCAATGTACTTCTGGATAACACTTGTTAACTTATTGTATGTACATACCTACATCGATTTGAAGCTCGAAGTTAGCCAAAAACAACACGATCGGCGGTTCGTCAGTTATTTTATTGTTCAGTGGCAGATTGTATACGAGAGTGAACCATAAATCAAAAATTTATTTTGTCCAATAATAAATTCTTGTTAAATTTTGTTTTTTGAAACGAAAGCATAAATAGTCTTGTAAAGTATATTGAAACCAGCAGCTCGTGCATCGATTAATAACTATTATATTTTTACTAAAACTGCACATGTCGAAAGTTTTAGCAGCACCTCGGTTATTTCATCTCCAACAGGCTAATATATTTTCAGAACTTTTCGAATAGCTTTTTGGTCACTAAACTTGAAAAAATGATTCCATATTGTGGAATTGTGTTAATGAACAATTTACGGAACTGCAAACGGTCGCGTCCGTAATTGCACTCTCCTGTGTAGAGGTAATATATTCGTAACAATACGTAGAAGATAATATCGTCATGAAATTTGAGGAAGGTTCTACGGTTCGTTAAGGATATTGCAAGGAATGTTGCCAGTTTGCTTGCAAAGTAAGGTGGAGAAAACAGTATAACGAAAATGATATTACATGATTTATATATAGATTTGTACGATAATCTTCCATTCCATTTGTCCAAATTATGTGAACAATGTAAATTGGAGGTTTTTCTTTTTGGAGAGTATTTGTATATTTAATGGAATATTTGAAGTGCCCATATTTATATTTATTTACATTCACAGTACATGCTTTTAAAGGTTACTTGATTGATTTCCAATGAAAGGGTTATGCTATAAATAATTTTCATATGATAATAAGTATATCTATTGGCACTATTGTAATATTTTCATAGTAATCTGCAACATTAATATACCGAAATAGCGTGTATGTGGAAAGAAGAAATAGACGCCAAAATATAAATAGAGAATCCAAAATAGAATTGTTAATTTAAATCAATTTTGTTAGTTAATGGACACTTACTTCAGTTCTTCTTCGTAAACCCTAATCAATTTTTTCCAACCTAATCTACATATTATCTGTTCAAGCATTCTCATTATTTTTTTTTCATTATTCAAATATTTTACTAGAATAATGTTTCTCTAATCTACTCATGCTTGTTCTCTGTTTCCTTTCAAAATTAATATGCTGTACAGGTAGGTTCGAGCATAATATGATTAAAACGCTATTTACGCATAGTGTACACAAACTACATCTGTACCATAACACAGTATTATTCAAGTATAATGTGACATGTTATAATTTGCAGTGTGATGCAACATAGATACAACAACAGTACAGTGTTTGCATGTATAATCTAACATGAATTCTGCACGAGTTGTATAATATAACATTTTGTAAATTTCAACGTTCTATAACAAGTGTCCCAATATCAAAACTTACTAGGCTATTTGAATTCTTAACAATTTAAACATGCTATAGCGACATAGTCAACAGTTTCTTGCAAATTTTA
>NW_017100180.1:0-24850 GCF_001263275.1 Habropoda laboriosa
GCGAGCAAATGCGTCGATTAGGCTCGCTGGTTCTTTCGAGTGATCGCGAATTCATAATTTTTTTCATACTTGCAATTGAAAACGAAATACAAGACACAATTTTTGAGAAAAGTATCAATTTCCTTTTTGCTACGAGAATGAGAATTGCGTATCTCTGAATGTAAAGAGCTGCCAGTAGGGCATGTGTTTTTGTCGGGTCCCTTGCGTAGTCACCTCCTCGTGGTGGGACCTGGTAATTGGTATCCTTTTCCAAAGAAAATTCTCACTTTTGCAAAAGGATACCAAGCTAAGAACTACGCGTACCCGTCGACACTCTGATTCTCACACACAGTTGAAAGTTTGAACTTTAAGTAGTTCGTAAGATAAAGTAAGTTAATTCTAAGATAGAAAATTGAACACTATGTGCGCGTTTCTTAATAAAATACCTTGAAAAATTATTCAGATTCTAGGGTAGATATGAAAGTTCCATTTAACATCAAATTTTAACATCGATATGTCAATAGCAAATTAGCAATCAATTACCTACGAAACACAAAGAAGAATTTCTTCAATTTTCTGACATAAAATTTCACAAGAAGTAGCAGTAAAGGAAGATTAAATAAGAAATGCAATTCTGTGACAAATTTTTCCCAAACAGTGTTTTTAATATGTTACACAATAAAAAGTTACATTACGTGGTAAGATACTGTATCTCATCTTATATATTTTACTTTTCAAACATTTGTATCAGACTTTTCTGCGATTTTTCAATTGCATTACGCATTATTGCAATAATTTCTATCGTTACATTTAATTCTAATTGTTTAGCAGCTTTTCTGCTGCTATCGACCCTACATTTTACTGACACTTGTCGAATCGACCCTACATTTTCTTTTTTTTTACGTGGATGTAGGCCGACCCTACATTTTACTGACACTTGTCGAATCGATCCTACATTTTACTGACACTGGTGGAATCGACCCTACATTTTTTTTTTTACGTGGTGGTAGGCCGACTCTATGTGATAAACAATTGGCAACCAAACGGTGGCTCGCTAAAGCGATATATTATGAAATTAAATTAATCACTCAATAAGTATTAACATTAGATTGTTTCCTCGATATGGCCATGGTGGTCATCAGTGACTGGAGTGCCTCAAATGTTTAGAATAATTAAAATAAAATAAATGTTGTCAACTAAAAATTTTGAACATCATAGCAAGCTAGACATTAGTGATCAATATGTTAAGAAAAATTTTGGGATAAAAAGACGTAAAATTAAAGAAATTATATTTTTCTATTTTGATTTGTCGAGCCGTGAAATCTCGTAAAGGAAACCGACTGGTGTAGCGTTACACGCTTGACTGACTGCGAGCGAGATAATATGGGCGCAGCAATGACGCAGACCTAGGCGTAGGACCATCTATACTGTCACTTGTAGAATCCAAACTTACTAACTCTTGTAGAGAATTTACTGTAGTTGTTTTTTTTGAAAGAGACAAATTCAACGAGCCTAATGAAAAATATGATAAGAACTTTTAAGTGAAAAGTGATTTTGTTCGAGCTGATTGACATGTAATGTCTTTAATTTTAAGTTTCGAACTTATTTAAATTGAGAGTACCTATCATGTGTTTAAAATACCAAGTACCAGTTTTCTGCAGAAGTATAATTAATACTTGCTCACTGTCTTTAGTTTCTACTTGTTAAAATTTTCGTATGTGATTTCTACGTGAAGAATCCGCATCTGTCTAATTTATTATAATTATTAAGCACCTCACTTCTTGAGCGTGGTAGGAAAAATTTGATAGAAATACAGAATCATTATCGCTACTTAAAAGATACGTAATGCAACTTCTACTTCATTTCTATATTTTCTAATTATCCTCCTACTTGCACGGAGAGTGTCATATTTGCATAACACTGTACAATCTGAGTACAGGATACTCACTCCACAAGAGTGTCACGAACCACAATTTTCTCCTACTTTGTGACCACATTTCCTGCTCCACATCGTTTCTTCTCCCTTATTTTCCTTTCTTTGCACTCATTTGCCTCTGCACACTTCTTCGTGGCATTCTGTTTCTTCACCTCTTTGCTAGATCTTAAATGACTTTTCGCAGTGTCTTCATTTTGCAAATATTACGATTCGAAAATTCAAAATTTCAGAAAATACTCTCTCCAAAATTAAACAATTTCCTTGCATCACATACCTACTAGATTCTAAATATCTTTTTATCTTCGTTAATATCATACATCATTTGACAAATATTGTAATTCAAAAATGAAAAATTCCAAATTTCAACAAATACCCCCTCGAATACAAACAGCAATTTCCTTTACATCCTTCCATAACCCCTGAAAACTCCTCCTCCAATCCGCATTCTCATCCCTCAATTTCCCTTTAATCCGCAACAAGAACAAACTTCCCATTCCCCAAAACAAAAGAACAGTTAGACTGAAATTCTGCACTCTCCATGCATCAAATCACCGTCTCTCCGCCGTCCAAGATTCGCGTCGCGTTTGTACACACTTACACCTTCCCAGTTTCTTCGCGAGCACACAACGACACCGTGTAATACATAACACTCTAAAGCATAAACTGCTAGTACGCTCACGTATGCAGATAATGCCTGGCCGTGGTATCCGGTGGTGCATCTACGTTTTGTTTGCCTCGCACGCAGCTGGATTAGAGGCCCATAGTCCTCGCTTGGCGTTACACCTGTTATTGAATAATAACACGTGCAGCCAGATCTGATGGTAGGAGAGTCCGCGTGGACGTGTTCGATCGTTACGTGCACGAGCAGGTAGCAGGAAACACGAAATCTCGACAGTCGTGAAAAGAAGAAAACGGATTTTCAGATTGTCAGATAGAGAGGCCCGCCCGTGTACGCGAGGCTCAACGTCGATTCAACACTCGTTCAACACCGCGAAACGACGCGATGCTTTTCCCTGATCTTTGCTCTTTCCCGGATAGAGATCGCATGGAAAGTCTCTGCACGCCATTTGCCCTAACGATCTAGCTCGATTCAAGTCCCATCGACAGCACGAACGAGGAACGTACCGTACTTCGGGGTATTATTCGTTGCTCCGTGGAAATCTGATTGGGGTACCGGTTTCAAGTGTTTCTTATTCACCGGTTCGAACAGGAAGCTTCTGTTCGATGGTTCTTGAGAATTTTTCATACGGTAGTTTTTAATTGGTGTGCTACTGGTGATGATTAGTGAAACGATTGGGTTTGGGTGCTTTGTTGTGAGTTTAGAAGATGAATAGATGCTCCATGATTTTATTGCTGTTTTTATTTTTAATTAGGATTATTAGGATAAGGTTTATTTTAATTCTGCGGTGTGAGATAGGTGGTGGGTTAAATTTGTGATTCCTATAAGCAAAGAGAGCGTGTGAAAGAAATTGCGAAAAGAAATATTGGCAGAAATTTTGCAATGCTGCAATTTTATAAATTTGGAAATTTTGAAGTTTAAAAATTTTTTAAAGCTAGAAATTTCAAAGCTTAGAGATTTTTAAAATTGAAGCAAAGGGTGGATAGGATGGAATTTTCATTTTTACTGAAAAAAGTTTATAGTACAGAGTTTGATAAGTATTCCACAATGTTTCCAAATACTTCGAAGCCCCAAAATAGTAAGAAAATCAGACTCAAACATAAACGACCCGGTTTACCAGCAAAGGGACAATAATTATTACCCTGCGTCTCCAATAAAAATGTAAAATTACAACCGAGCATAATTTGTCTCCCCTCAAACCGAAGAAAAAGACAAAAATCGGGTTACAGAGGGTAAAAAGTACGGAGAAACTTTCACGCGTGAATATCTCGCATCGGAGGATCGTAGGATGAATAAAACTTGCACGGAAGAATCGAGGTGGAAAGAAACGGAATAACCAGACACCGGTAGAGCATAACTCAGCCATAATTCGATCCGGACAAAGGGTACAATTTCCAATGCGCGCGCGAGACGATAAAGTATCAGCCCTTCGCAATGGCAGAAAAGAAAGGTAAGATTCGCAGGCACGCGGGTACCGTTAGCCTCCCAGTTCTCTAAGTCCTTTGCTCTTTGTCTTCGATCACGACCATTGTGTATCGCGTGGCCATTGTGCATGGGACCACGGAAGAATAAACAAGACGATTAAGATACAAGCTGGAGAGAGAGAAGAAAGAGGGATGCATGTCCAGTCACCAGGAGGAATTTCAGTAACGTTATTAGCGGTGAAATTTACCGTGCGATCCTGGGCCAAGATTAAGAAATAACACACGTGCCTCCATTCATTCTTTCGAGAAAGGAAAAATTGGATAAGAAGGGGAACACGACTTGCCTCGTTTAATCGAACCCCGATTTACATAATCGTAAATTTCACTGCTGTAAGTACGATTTGGAGGATAACTTCTGTTGCACGAGAGATTATGCGGAATGTACGAAGAAAGGGTTAGGTTGGAAATTATGTTGTGTTTTATTTTTGGGGCGAGAAGAGGTGTTTCTTTTTTCTTCTGGTTTTTATTGAAGTAATTGAGATCGAAGCGTGAAATGTGGTTTACCAGGTGTGCGTTTTTGTTTTAGAGGTGTCATATGATAGTGATGTATCGAGGTGAGAATTGTGGGTTTACGATGGTTATTCGGTATGGTGAAGTTTATAGTGAAAGGTGTTATTTTGGAATTTAGATGAATTTCGTGTTACGAAAGCAGTGTGATTTTTAATCTGTAGAATAAAATTTCTTGAACGTACAGCAAACCGAAGGAGAAAACTTTTCAAAAATTCCTAAAATTTTTAGTTCTAAACTTAATTCTAATTCTTGTACTTATTTATATTATTTCTGTAATAATGGACTGTCTTCCCTCGTTGGAAAATCTGGAAATTTTCAGGTAGGGTTACATGGAAAATTCTGGGAAATTCTTAAAATTTTGTGTGATCATCTTTTTCACCCAAAAATTAATGTCACCATTGAAAAACCACCATTGAGCAAAAAACCACAAACTCCCAAAAAATACTAATTAAATTTTCAGCAAGACACAGTGTCCTCAAAAGCAGCGAAGAATTTCTATCGTACCGTAAACTTGGTGCACTCTCGAGTTCTTAACGGAAGTCAGAAAAGTCTATCTCACCGATATTAAATTTGCCAGCTTTATGTACCTTTTCCTCGTGCTTGAGATACCACAAGATACACGCTTCAAGAACAGTTCAAAGCAGCCGTAAGTTGCGTTGCATCGCCGCGGGCTCGTTGCATCGTTGCAACGCGCTGCATTGTACGCCAGCCAAGAGTGAGGGGAACGAGCGTAGCCACTGAACAGCCTCAGAGCAACCTCTTGCTCCTCTTTCTTCCCTGGTTCTACACTTTTGTGCGTGTTGTCAAAGACAGAGGACACATGTGTGTTAAAAGTTTCGAACTACTGTGCAGTCTATCGAGCACGACGATTTTCAGAAAAGAATTCATAATTTTAGGTTATTACCCAAAATTCGTCGACGATGATATTTCTGATATTAACTTGAAATCGATAGGAGAATTGTATAATAATCAATTAAGACGTTAGAGTATTTAATTGTTTCGTTTCCGAAGTTAACGATAAAATCTGTTTTATTCGCAGTGTTCCCTCTAGCTGTAGATGTGTTGGATTTTGCAGGTTAGGATTACAGCTTCTGACGAATCATGCATTTACCTCCTTCCTCTTTAGCTTCTCCTGATCACACGACTTTTATCGTCTCACGACTGTGAGTACTGTCGTTGGGTGTTTTCTTACACTATTTCAAGTTTCTCGTTGGGATATAAGGTAATAATAGATGTACAGGGTGTCTCGGAGAAAATCACCAGTCGTTTTTGAGGTTATGTAACGTTTACACGTTTTTAACGAAAGTTACTAGTTTTAAGCAATTCTCGTATCTTTCTCAATTCAAATTTGTGACAAAATTTCTCTGTGTAAGATAATAGACAAAATAATTCGTTTTATTTTCTAACCTAATTCCATCCATCTTCCCGATTTCCTCTTATTTCTTACACGTGTTACTGTACAGAGACTCTTTAATTTATCACCTCTATATAAACTTAAATATAGTTCGCTACAGAAACTAATAAATTGTTTGGCACATCAGACTCGAATCTAAAAAACTGTATTAGCACGATGGTGTAAATTCGAAACGATACAAGGCCACGAGAGAGACAATCTCATCTACGAAATTCCATACCCAGGCAGTTACAATTTCGTTCCGTCTACTCGTCGTAGTTTCTGTCCAATCGTTCTCATGGTCGTCGTCGTTGTCTGGACGCTTTTATAAATAGCTCTTTCGACGTCGCTATTTTCGTTTCGACTGTCGATCGATTCGTCGATAGAATCTCCTTGGTGTCTCGTTAAAGGAGAGAGCGCGATTCGATTTGTTTGGATCGCGTGTGTTTAAGGGACTGGCCAGGAGTGTTTAGTTTGGAGAAGATTGATGTCGAAGATTCCGAGAGAAGGTTAACCAATGTTTACGAGCTCGGAGTTTTACACTTGACGAATGATATAATTTAGGACTGTGGTTCCTGTTTATACTCGGTGTGTTATAAGAAACAGAACACCTACATTTTTATATCTGTTGGATTTTTAAACAGACTGAAGTGTTAAATAGAACAGCTGTAGCTTAATCTTTCTTTTACTACTCTTTCACTGCCGATCAGTACAAAAGTTATCATACTTTTGGCGCGCTTTTCAAATTATTTTCTTTTTTCTTCTCATAAATTTTCTCTAGATTTTTAGTTTTCGTTGTTTCGCCTTTTCGCTTTTAAAAATCTTCTGTTCGCTCTTGGGCAGCCTAGGAAATACAGTCGATGGAAGAAATATGGTAAACGTTTACACGTTTAAGCATATTGGCAGAAACCTGAAGAGATAAGAAACCGAAACTTCTGTCGTATGAAGTACTCCCGCAGGGGGGTGTCTTCGGACACCCGGGGCTTAGCGAACCCCCGGCATCCTGAGCTTCGAACACAGCATCGCTGCGGCCCAGTCTGGGAACGTATGGAACCAAAACGGGGTGTAAGACCCCCATGCGGCCCGGGAACTCAGGCTGATCGGTCTTGATGACCTCGCTATATTTCTTCCACCGACTGTACACATGCGGCGTCCAAACTTGCGCGACTGCAAACGCCTCTGTTTTCCACCAATTTTCTACCTTCATCTTCTTTTTCTAGCCTACGTTCATTAAACCCAGAAAATTTCCACAGAACACAATTTTTCTTCCACTGCTATCGAATCCACGTCTAATTACTGCCTAATTATTATATCGTATTGCTTTAAATTGTTAACCTTCCCCTGGCGAACGCAGTCTTTATTTTCTCACCCGCTTCGTACTCGTCGAAGAGGTTCATCCAGGATTCAGAAGCACAAAAAAAAAGTGGGACGCCACGGGCAAGCGTGTGGCGCTGACATTTGACATCGAACGCCACACGTGAACGTGTGGGCACGCGTGCATGTTAAGGAACGTCGCCAGGGAGTACGTGAACACCGACGTTACATACATTGTGGGACATCAACGGCGGACGCAGGTAGCATTCGCATAGAACGAGACACGAAGAGCGGGTGCAAGTACTGTATTGCTAACAGCAGCGTGAGAATTGAACGATAGGCACGGTGACACTGGTGATTAGCCGAAGAATTATATCGAGTCCGTGTGTTACGGTGCATCTATCGTTGCAACGATTGTTTCGATCGTAGACGAAAGCTGTCAATTCTGATCAACAATGGAACCGCGGAGAAAGAAAGCTTTGCACCGATACTCGCATTGTGTTCAATCGTATTAATCTTTCATTGAAAAAGACATTTCTGTTGTGAGACATTCTGAACGGTAGAAATGTAGCTCTTACTTTACAAATGAAACTCTGTTAATATTTGACAGCTTGCTGAAGAACGTTAACCCTTTCGTTGCTATTGGCGCCTTTAGAGATTTGAAATTTTGCTAGCTCTGTGCTGACGGCGGCTTTTCGCGAACTTCCACCCCAATTTAACCCTAAATTTAAAATTCACCTCAAGTTTCTATCTTTGGGCGCTCCTTCGCGATTTAATTTTGAATTAATTTCGAAGCGATGCCGCCGAAACAAAAGACTTTGCGACTAAATCATCGCGTTACGAATTAAAATCTGTCGCAGCGAAAGGGTTAAGTAATCTCTCCTATTCACCTTAAGTTTCTATCTTTGGGCGCTCCTTCTCGATTTAATTTTGAATTAATTTCGAAGCGATGCCGCCGAAACAAAAGACTTTGCGACTAAATCATCGCGTTACGAATTAAAATCTGTCGCAGCGGAAGGGTTAAGTAATCTCTCCTAATCGTCAATTAAACAACGAACCGCAAATACCAAAAGAAATCTCATTCAATGAGCTGATAAATTAGAAATTCATAATTAACTCTCAATTGTCAAACGACGATTTTTTAATAACCTAATAAAAATATATCATTCCGTTGGAAACACACGTATTTCCGCTTGGTTGATAGTAAAGCCTGGTGTTGAATGAAAGTAGCTAACAAGACGTGTACGACTTTATCAGTCAAGCTTCGGAGGCGTTATTTTATAGGTAAAACAAATAACAGCTGCCACCTCGTTGAAATAATACGCACGCGAGCAGAATCGAGATTCGATTGAATTGCTAATGCGGCAAGTAATGCCGATTCGATATTCCGTCGAAACCGTGATAAATTGCATTTTCCCCAGGTTAATCCGCGTATTAACCTAACGCCTAATCATCTACCACACGAAAACCGTATGAAAACAGCTGTTACACTCTTGCCAGCCGTGCATCGTTAATTCAACCTTACATTCTTAACACGTAGCAAGGTTGTTCGATGATATATCATACTTTGAATTATTACGTAGCGCTTTTCGAACATACCGGGAACGATATCAAGTTTCTCGTAATGATAAAAATAAAACCGTGTATTTTCGTCACTTTTTCTAGCATATTTCTTTTTTCTGTGTGTTTAGCCACGCGTGCAAGATTTCATACGGATTAATCGTTGAAAGAAGATGAGGATTTAACGCTTGATTTTTGGAAAATTGAATTATTCAGTTTTCATAAATTTTAAAATTTTAAACTAAACTTTTAATTTTCAATATGATTTATTGCAACAGAATATTCTTAAAATAAATTTTTATTACGATAGCTTAAGAGTTTTGATATTAAAACGTTCATGCATCAAAATACGTCATAGCTGATTAATGCACACGGATACACATTGATATTACGCGTGTCTGGAAAGTAAAGAATATGATAACGCAATGCTCATAATGCAATTTAAACTGTCTCACAAATTCCTCTCTTATCTCTGAACGTTTCACAGGTGTAGTTTGTTCTTTACAATTCTCGTTACGCAACTCAAGTTATATAAACGTTATTCTCTTTCTAGTGACTTCATTCAGGTTTTCGTGCTTAGCTAAGTAAGATTGAGCGGAAAATAGTCAATCCGTCATACTTAGCTATCGTCGTTATATGTATTGTATGCACTATTGCTCGAAACCCGAGTAATGTCTACTGTAAACTTGCAGATTGTTTACTTTCGTTGTGGAACAAGAACGTTTATAAAAATTACTCCAACAGAGAATTTTTTAATTTTTCTTTTTAAAGCTCGTTGGTATTTAATCAATGATTATACGACTGTTTAGATTTTAATGCAAGGAGCTTGCACCGAACTCAGCTCTCGCGTTCTTCCACATCTTTGAGAATGAAGTTCTACATCTTTGAAACGTAGATTGCATCGAGGGCGAGAGATAGCATATACAAATATTGCTATAACTTGTTGACGTCTAAGAGGCATCCGTGACATTTATGGTTCGAAAAAAGTTGGACATATGGAGAGATCATTTCAACATAAAAATTAATTTTGGAAATCCTGCTCTACAAAATTTCATACTTTGGTCGAAATATCTTCATGCGACCGAAAATTAATGGAAATCTTATTATTCATACGAACTAAACATTCTTGTGAATTTTCAATCGAGAATCTCTGCAAAATTTTTCACATATGTATCCATTTAAAAAGCTCCTGGTATCGTCGTTACGTGAAAACCATTGCAAATTTAAAAAATCTATTCAAGCCATCATGTTGTGTATAAAAAATAATTAAACTTTGTCCTCTTCCATTTTTCTCACAAATCTACCGCTTACGAGAAAAACGCTGAAAACTAATAGCGTGAACGCCCTGCATATTTTAACTTTGGCGGAAAAAATGCTATTTAAATCATATTATACTTTCTGAACATAATAGGTATCCTAATACTTATGAACGGGGCAGAGTATGGCGGAAATATCACGAGGACTCTGCGTTCCGCTCAGCGCCTGGCGAATTCATGTGGCGGGGTGGACGCGACCGCGCTCGCGCGCGCGAGAGAGGAGAAAGCACGAGCGCGGCTCGACTGGTTAATCAAGCCGTAAATCACATTTTCACAAGAGTCCCGTTGTACCTGTTGCACGCGGGTCAGGCCTCCTGTCTCGCTGAAAATGTTACAGGAAGAAGCGATGAAATACCGCGAGCGAACACTCGCGCTCGCGCGTGCACTGGCGTCGAAATAAGGGAGAGAGAAGCCGAACCTTTGATCCGTGTGTGCGCATGCGTGAACGTTTGAACAAACCGGCGATGAGTTACGGCATGAAATAAGAGTAAATAGAGGCGGCGCAGCCAGCCAGCGACGGGGTAAAGGGTTCAAGGGTGTTGTAATATCGTTGTAAATTACTCTTATCGTCCTAGGCTCTGGGCATCTGACGGCTATTCGTTAGGAAGAATACAGTTCTCGTCTCGGAATGGAGATTTTAGCCGTGACTAAGAAAACGGAAGACCTTTTTTGCAAAAGACTACGTTAAAGTTGCGTCGGAATATTTAATTGAACATTTTCAAAGTGAATTCTTGACAGAATGTCTTCGTTTTTCTAATGAAATTTTGTCAAAATTGAGATTGATAAAGGATACTATAAATAGGACAATAAGAATTTTCAAAATTGTGAGATTCATTTGGAAAGAAATTTTTTATATCATGGTATTATCTGAAGTTTACTTTGTCTCCTGAATCTTTCTGCGGTAATGTAGCTATTATCTAACGACTTGCAACAGTGCAATGAACAAAACTGCGGTTTCTTCAACGTGATAAGCAAAAATCTGTTGGCTTTTCATGCTGGGTATACTCTACAATGTAATTTGACTCGAATTGCGGATATACTTCAGAATAAAAATCGTTAAATTGAAGAAAATGATACCGGCTCTTCCTTGTTCCTTAATGAATTCTGAAGAAGTATGCGTGTAGTGTTTTGCTTACAAATGAAAATCTCTATCGTCCACGTAATTCTACTGGCAAATTTGCTTTGCTCGGGGGAGAAAAACTCGTTGCATTCTCAAAAGTAAAAACTTAATTCACACCAATGAAAATTCAGTATCAATTTCCTTCTTAATCTTTCTCTAGATTTAAAGATACAATCAAACATTTACAATAAAAGCAATAGAATATTAAATGACTCAAAATATCACTCACACGTGTCCACTGAAGTTCACTCGGCTCTTTGCTAACCTAACCTAACCTAACAAACAACCTCTATTCACAAACTTTTAACAAACACGTTTCACCGATGCACAAAGATGGTTTGCTTCTCGTTCTAAAAATAATCCAGACGACAACGGAATACCACCAAAGTGGAGAATGATTAAACTGCACACCAAACGCTCAACGATTCACCTCTCGTCGCCATCAATAATCAGGCGGCATAAAACTCTGTACTCAGTCCGATCATCAGTGCATCCTCGCATCGACAAGCTACATCGTCGCCGATCGGAATGTTAATAAAGGTATGCGCGTACTGCGCTAATAAAGAGCGCGTTATGAGGCCTTTCTCGAAGGCCAGTGCACGTGGACGGGCCACCCTGACGCGGATGGCCACGCACGATTACGGATCTTCACGCGCTATTCACACGGCCTCACGGCAATATTCTTGCCTTGTGATTTCAGCGAGACGGTACTGTATCACTATCTAGACCGATCACTGGTTTCAGCGTAGTTTGTATTCGCTATCATTTGAACACTGATGGAGGTTTGACGAGTTTTTACAAACGAAATGTTGACTTGTTCGTAATCACGTTATGTAACGTTGTTACAGACGTAGAATACGTATATAGAATTAGTTGTGGGTATTATATATTTAGGATTTTTCGTAAAGGTAAGAAATCTTTGTAAGGACAACAGAACACGACGACGACAAAGAACACGATTCGCTAGTTTCTAACTTTAAATATGCTACATTGAGCACTAAGTGTGCAATGCATAGAATTACTGCGATTCGTTCGATTATATATTCGCGATTATTGCGCAGATGATACGCTCATTGATTGGCTGCTGTTCAGCCAATGACAGACTTTCCCTCTAAAACATCGATTTTGGTCGATAATCCAGAAGAATCGATTTCGAGAGTTCTCGCGTATTTCTACACTGTTTGCAGTGTGTGTCGTGTAGAGTGTTTGACGCTTCAATTTGAGGTTATGGTTTATCTTTCGAGAATTGTCAGTGCCGGTACATGTTGTTTCTTGTTAAAAATATGAAAGAATTGTGTTTATTTTATCACGATAGTTTTGTTGACTTTAATTTAAGTGTTCTGTGACGAGTGAGACTTTTCTACAAGTGATACTGTTCTACGACGAGTGATGCTGTTCTACGATGAGTGAGTCTGTTCTGCTGGTATGTGAGTAACCCTAATGCAACTGATAGAATATTATCTATGAAAAGAATCTTATCGAACAAATGCTTTTATCAAATACGATCATTGCTTAATAACTGCAAATACGTCTGATCTAATAACGAAACGAACAATAGCTATGTACATCACTGTTCAGCAACTCCTGAGATCGGAATAGAAAATTCTTATAAACATTCGATATATCATTCGGTAAGATTCTAATTAGAATATAGGAAACGATGCGCTGCCATCGTCGATGATAAATTACCGGGAACTAATCGTCGCGAGTAATTGCTCGGCCGATGTTTCATCTTTGAAAAAAAATGCATGTGCACGTCGAGATATCGGGCGTTTGTATTTTTATCGAAAATTCTTTGAATTTTAATCATCAGACGAAAGCAACCACAACGAGTTTAATTATAGATTTCCATGCAAAACGTGTATTGTTTCTTTATATCACGTTACATTATATCGTGCAAGCAACGACATCAATTTTAATATCCATTGCTAGATAACATCTGAAATCTACGTGTAGTCGAAGATCGAAAATGTTGCATTAGACTTGATAAATAACCGTCGATCACGATATCTGTTGTGAGATAGTATCACAAAAATGCATGTATGTATTTATACGATAGTCGAGCGCATTGTAGATGAAATTCCATTGCCTTTACATTTTTAAATTACAACGAGATATCTTGAAAATTTATTTAACCACGAAAATGCGTCGTTAGTATTTCAAAGTTGCATTAATTTATACAATTGAACAAAATACACGTAAATGAGCTTTATTCAATCCTTACTGGTATCTTAAGACTTTATGGACTAGGGTCTTGATAGAAACGACTATCAATTCATTTTCATAGGTAGCGTCCTAACCTCAAAATCGAACAAATTCGCAATATTATGTAAGTAATTATTTTCCTCAAAATCTATCGCGAAATCGCTAAAATCTGAATAAAAAAACGCTAAAAATCATTATATGTACTACACTGTGAAAATATTTGCATCAGTTTACATATTCATTGGACGATACGATCTCGACAAGTTTCTATCTTTGGGCGCTCCTTCTCGATTTAATTTTGAATTAATTTCGAAGCGATGACGCCGAAACAAAAGACTTTGCGACTAAATCATCGCGTTACGAATTAAAATCTGTCGCAGCGGAAGGGTTAAGTAATCTCTCCTAATCGTCAATTAAACAACGAACCGCAAATACCAAAAGAAATCTCATTCAATGAGCTGATAAATTAGAAATTCATAATTAACTCTCAATTGTCAAACGACGATTTTTTAATAACCTAATAAAAATATATCATTCCGTTGGAAACACACGTATTTCCGCTTGGTTGATAGTAAAGCCTGGTGTTGAATGAAAGTAGCTAACAAGGCGTGTACGACTTTATCAGTCAAGCTTCGGAGGCGTTATTTTATAGGTAAAACAAATAACAGCTGCCACCTCGTTGAAATAATACGCACGCGAGCAGAATCGAGATTCGATTGAATTGCTAATGCGGCAAGTAATGCCGATTCGATATTCCGTCGAAACCGTGATAAATTGCATTTTCCCCAGGTTAATCCGCGTATTAACCTAACGCCTAATCATCTACCACACGAAAACCGTATGAAAACAGCTGTTACACTCTTGCCAGCCGTGCATCGTTAATTCAACCTTACATTCTTAACACGTAGCAAGGTTGTTCGATGATATATCATACTTTGAATTATTACGTAGCGCTTTTCGAACATACCGGGAACGATATCAAGTTTCTCGTAATGATAAAAATAAAACCGTGTATTTTCGTCACTTTTTCTAGCATATTTCTTTTTTCTGTGTGTTTAGCCACGCGTGCAAGATTTCATACGGATTAATCGTTGAAAGAAGATGAGGATTTAACGCTTGATTTTTGGAAAATTGAATTATTCAGTTTTCATAAATTTTAAAATTTTAAACTAAACTTTTAATTTTCAATATGATTTATTGCAACAGAATATTCTTAAAATAAATTTTTATTACGATAGCTTAAGAGTTTTGATATTAAAACGTTCATGCGTCAAAATACGTCATAGCTGATTAATGCACACGGATACACATTGATATTACGCGTGTCTGGAAAGTAAAGAATATGATAACGCAATGCTCATAATGCAATTTAAACTGTCTCACAAATTCCTCTCTTATCTCTGAACGTTTCACAGGTGTAGTTTGTTCTTTACAATTCTCGTTACGCAACTCAAGTTATATAAACGTTATTCTCTTTCTAGTGACTTCATTCAGGTTTTCGTGCTTAGCTAAGTAAGATTGAGCGGAAAATAGTCAATCCGTCATACTTAGCTATCGTCGTTATATGTATTGTATGCACTATTGCTCGAAACCCGAGTAATGTCTACTGTAAACTTGCAGATTGTTTACTTTCGTTGTGGAACAAGAACGTTTATAAAAATTACTCCAACAGAGAATTTTTTAATTTTTCTTTTTAAAGCTCGTTGGTATTTAATCAATGATTATACGACTGTTTAGATTTTAATGCAAGGAGCTTGCACCGAACTCAGCTCTCGCGTTCTTCCACATCTTTAAGAATGAAGTTCTACATCTTTGAAACGTAGATTGCATCGAGGGCGAGAGATAGCATATACAAATATTGCTATAACTTGTTGACATCTAAGAGGCATCCGTGACATTTATGGTTCGAAAAAAGTTGGACATATGGAGAGATCATTTCAACATAAAAATTAATTTTGGAAATCCTGCTCTACAAAATTTCATACTTTGGTCGAAATATCTTCATGCGACCGAAAATTAATGGAAATCTTATTATTCATACGAACTAAACATTCTTGTGAATTTTCAATCGAGAATCTGTGCAAAATTTTTCACATATGTATCCATTTAAAAAGCTCCTGGTATCGTCGTTACGTGAAAACCATTGCAAATTTAAAAAATCTATTCAAGCCATCATGTTGTGTATAAAAAATAATTAAACTTTGTCCTCTTCCATTTTTCTCACAAATCTACCACTTACGAGAAAAACGCTGAAAACTAAGAGCGTGAACGCCCTGCATATTTTAACTTTGGCGGAAAAAATGCTATTTAAATCATATTATACTTTCTGAACATAATAGGTATCCTAATACTTATGAACGGGGCAGAGTATGGCGGAAATATCACGAGGACTCTGCGTTCCGCTCAGCGCCTGGCGAATTCATGTGGCGGGGTGGACGCGACCGCGCTCGCGCGCGCGAGAGAGGAGAAAGCACGAGCGCGGCTCGACTGGTTAATCAAGCCGTAAATCACATTTTCACAAGAGTCCCGTTGTACCTGTTGCACGCGGGTCAGGCCTCCTGTCTCGCTGAAAATGTTACAGGAAGAAGCGATGAAATACCGCGAGCGAACACTCGCGCTCGCGCGTGCACTGGCGTCGAAATAAGGGAGAGAGAAGCCGAACCTTTGATCCGTGTGTGCGCATGCGTGAACGTTTGAACAAACCGGCGATGAGTTACGGCATGAAATAAGAGTAAATAGAGGCGGCGCAGCCAGCCAGCGACGGGGTAAAGGGTTCAAGGGTGTTGTAATATCGTTGTAAATTACTCTTATCGTCCTAGGCTCTGGGCATCTGACGGCTATTCGTTAGGAAGAATACAGTTCTCGTCTCGGAATGGAGATTTTAGCCGTGACTAAGAAAACGGAAGACCTTTTTTGCAAAAGACTACGTTAAAGTTGCGTCGGAATATTTAATTGAACATTTTCAAAGTGAATTCTTGACAGAATGTCTTCGTTTTTCTAATGAAATTTTGTCAAAATTGAGATTGATAAAGGATACTATAAATAGGACAATAAGAATTTTCAAAATTGTGAGATTCATTTGGAAAGAAATTTTTTATATCATGGTATTATCTGAAGTTTACTTTGTCTCCTGAATCTTTCTGCGGTAATGTAGCTATTATCTAACGACTTGCAACAGTGCAATGAACAAAACTGCGGTTTCTTCAACGTGATAAGCAAAAATCTGTTGGCTTTTCATGCTGGGTATACTCTACAATGTAATTTGACTCGAATTGCGGATATACTTCAGAATAAAAATCGTTAAATTGAAGAAAATGATACCGGCTCTTCCTTGTTCCTTAATGAATTCTGAAGAAGTATGCGTGTAGTGTTTTGCTTACAAATGAAAGTCTCTATCGTCCACGTAATTCTACTGGCAAATTTGCTTTGCTCGAGGGAGAAAAACTCGTTGCATTCTCAAAAGTAAAAACTTAATTCACACCAATGAAAATTCAGTATCAATTTCCTTCTTAATCTTTCTCTAGATTTAAAGATACAATCAAACATTTACAATAAAAGCAATAGAATATTAAATGACTCAAAATATCACTCACACGTGTCCACTGAAGTTCACTCGGCTCTTTGCTAACCTAACCTAACCTAACAAACAACCTCTATTCACAAACTTTTAACAAACACGTTTCACCGATGCACAAAGATGGTTTGCTTCTCGTTCTAAAAATAATCCAGACGACAACGGAATACCACCAAAGTGGAGAATGATTAAACTGCACACCAAACGCTCAACGATTCACCTCTCGTCGCCATCAATAATCAGGCGGCATAAAACTCTGTACTCAGTCCGATCATCAGTGCATCCTCGCATCGACAAGCTACATCGTCGCCGATCGGAATGTTAATAAAGGTATGCGCGTACTGCGCTAATAAAGAGCGCGTTATGAGGCCTTTCTCGAAGGCCAGTGCACGTGGACGGGCCACCCTGACGCGGATGGCCACGCACGATTACGGATCTTCACGCGCTATTCACACGGCCTCACGGCAATATTCTTGCCTTGTGATTTCAGCGAGACGGTACTGTATCACTATCTAGACCGATCACTGGTTTCAGCGTAGTTTGTATTCGCTATCATTTGAACACTGATGGAGGTTTGACGAGTTTTTACAAACGAAATGTTGACTTGTTCGTAATCACGTTATGTAACGTTGTTACAGACGTAGAATACGTATATAGAATTAGTTGTGGGTATTATATATTTAGGATTTTTCGTAAAGGTAAGAAATCTTTGTAAGGACAACAGAACACGACGACGACAAAGAACACGATTCGCTAGTTTCTAACTTTAAATATGCTACATTGAGCACTAAGTGTGCAATGCATAGAATTACTGCGATTCGTTCGATTATATATTCGCGATTATTGCGCAGATGATACGCTCATTGATTGGCTGCTGTTCAGCCAATGACAGACTTTCCCTCTAAAACATCGATTTTGGTCGATAATCCAGAAGAATCGATTTCGAGAGTTCTCGCGTATTTCTACACTGTTTGCAGTGTGTGTCGTGTAGAGTGTTTGACGCTTCAATTTGAGGTTATGGTTTATCTTTCGAGAATTGTCAGTGCCGGTACATGTTGTTTCTTGTTAAAAATATGAAAGAATTGTGTTTATTTTATCACGATAGTTTTGTTGACTTTAATTTAAGTGTTCTGTGACGAGTGAGACTTTTCTACAAGTGATACTGTTCTACGACGAGTGATGCTGTTCTACGATGAGTGAGTCTGTTCTGCTGGTATGTGAGTAACCCTAATGCAACTGATAGAATATTATCTATGAAAAGAATCTTATCGAACAAATGCTTTTATCAAATACGATCATTGCTTAATAACTGCAAATACGTCTGATCTAATAACGAAACGAACAATAGCTATGTACATCACTGTTCAGCAACTCCTGAGATCGGAATAGAAAATTCTTATAAACATTCGATATATCATTCGGTAAGATTCTAATTAGAATATAGGAAACGATGCGCTGCCATCGTCGATGATAAATTACCGGGAACTAATCGTCGCGAGTAATTGCTCGGCCGATGTTTCATCTTTGAAAAAAAATGCATGTGCACGTCGAGATATCGGGCGTTTGTATTTTTATCGAAAATTCTTTGAATTTTAATCATCAGACGAAAGCAACCACAACGAGTTTAATTATAGATTTCCATGCAAAACGTGTATTGTTTCTTTATATCACGTTACATTATATCGTGCAAGCAACGACATCAATTTTAATATCCATTGCTAGATAACATCTGAAATCTACGTGTAGTCGAAGATCGAAAATGTTGCATTAGACTTGATAAATAACCGTCGATCACGATATCTGTTGTGAGATAGTATCACAAAAATGCATGTATGTATTTATACGATAGTCGAGCGCATTGTAGATGAAATTCCATTGCCTTTACATTTTTAAATTACAACGAGATATCTTGAAAATTTATTTAACCACGAAAATGCGTCGTTAGTATTTCAAAGTTGCATTAATTTATACAATTGAACAAAATACACGTAAATGAGCTTTATTCAATCCTTACTGGTATCTTAAGACTTTATGGACTAGGGTCTTGATAGAAACGACTATCAATTCATTTTCATAGGTAGCGTCCTAACCTCAAAATCGAACAAATTCGCAATATTATGTAAGTAATTATTTTCCTCAAAATCTATCGCGAAATCGCTAAAATCTGAATAAAAAAACGCTAAAAATCATTATATGTACTACACTGTGAAAATATTTGCATCAGTTTACATATTCATTGGACGATACGATCTCGAAACTCCATGAACGAGTCTGCGAGTTTAGTTTTTGTATCCTTCGATAAAATTATTGAGGGTATTATACAAGTCACGCAGAAAAAAGAAGAAATGAATTGGATAGCAGCTGATAGTATCCAATCGACGCGATCCAAATGAAAAAATTTAATGAATATGGGCTGATGGGGTTCGCGTGAATTAAAAGGCAAGGTAGAAGATTCGCGTCGGGGCCACCATGGACGAGCATTTCCACGCACGATTGCGGAGAATCGCGTTCAATCCGATTATGTTATACGTTCTTGTGATTGATACCGGTCATTAACCGCATTCGCGATATAATTAATGGGAACCCGTGTTGGTGTTCGTGCAACGCGTGCAAAAACTCAGTCGTGTAATATAGCAGCGTGAAAGTATTTTAAATAACAACAAAAATGGCGATCCGTGAGGAACTCGAAAATCTTCGGAAGTATTTAATTACCGATCATTAATGAAAAAAAAATACTGAAACATAGAAGAAGTCAAGAAAATTGGTTACAATATTTTTTTTATAATGATTTAATACTAGGAATATTGTTTTATGATTTACTTTCAAGGTAGTTACTTTAACCATATTTTTTTCTTTTTGAAAAATTCTTTTTCAAATTCTATTGTATTCGTAGCGTATTATTAAAAATTTGAATACACGGCGATTATTAGAATGTTTGTTTTAAGCAATATTGGCTGCAAGAATTGTCACAGTTTGAATAATTCCACGGTGAATCGTTTCCCAGCGTATTTAACATGTAACAATTACGTAAATTAATCGTTATGCCATAAACGCTTTCTCCGTTTCCGATTACGCTCCATTGATGCAAACGTTAACTCGCGTTCGTATCATTCAGAAACGCTCGTTTCCTGAATTGAGCAAGCATGCTTAAACATTGATTCATCGCATGCACATAGTGATGGAGTCAAGTTCAACGTGTATTCGCGTAGACGTCTGAATGAGTTTAACTCTTGCGTTCTATTAATATTCATAGACTACATAAATATTCGATTTAATAAAACAATTTTAAGTCAACTCTTGTTTGTTAAACTCTTTGTATACGGACTTTTCTTTATAATTTTTTGTGCTTCCTTGCATATTGTTTAAACTTCGAATTTTCAAAGAATTAACCTGATTCTTCTGCGTTCATGAAAAGTTAGGGTTGATCAGAATTTTACATTTTCACGCAAGAAGCAAGAATTGATAATTATCAAAAAATGTCACATGACGTTATAGGAGAAAAAATTAATTAAGAGAAAGAAAGAAATGTAATAAAAATATTATAGTATTAAAATTTCAATTACTAATATTTAGCGTTGTTTAGAGAAAATTGTTACTCATATGCAGATAATACAATTTTTTACCACTTGACGATTTAATCATTTATCATTTGTCAGTAACGCAAATTTTGATCATTTTTCAAAGTGTTGCACAAGGAAGTGCCAGTTAAATTTCATTTATAAGTATAATTATGATTTTTTCAGTTATTTTCCAAGAATACCAGTCTGTTCTATCAGATATCGAGTCTACTTGCGATCCTCTTAATCCCATCCCTACTCGAACACACTTTCGCTCAGACATCACGCACTTTTCTGCGTGCGAATGCACGCGTACGTACATCTGCCGGCACGTTGATATGCCGATATTTTTAGTTTCTCCGCCGTTCCTCAATGGTACGTGCCTACGCAAATACCTTGCAAAGAACCTTTTTTCTCCTTCTACTTGCGACTTTCCTCTTTTTATTTATTCCCTCTATCTTACGGTAACATTGTTACCATATTTCTTCCAAATATTCGAATGCGTAACGATAAAGATCGATAAATAAACTTTCACCTTTCGTCTAACCCTTGGTCTGATTAACTCAACGCCATAATTTCCATTCTGTTATTTGTACAATCGTAAAATTCGAAAAGAGATCAATATTAAATTCTCTTTATCCTCGGATTCGTTAAATGAGATTTCATCGATACAATTGAAACAGAAAGTAAGAATTCTAAATGCTCAAAATTTCATAAAAATTAGGGTTAAGAAGTTTGAAGGATCTGGATTATTCCAAAGCTTTCACTATTATATTTCTTGCAAAAAAAATTCCATAAAATGTTCTGCAAAGTTTATCAAAATTTTACGAATCAAATCGCGACGATAGAAAGGAAGCGAGTTTTCCCACGAGAAATTAACGTCAGAAGCACCCTTTGCCATACAAACTTCTGTAAAATCTGAGAATGAAGGATGCGTGAAACTTATGAAGTACGAAGTGAACTGAACGAGAAAACGGAAGTTGAGCGGAGCGAGCTTGCGGTCGTGTTAGGTCGATCTGAGATACAACCTCCGACCTCGAGCGACGAACTTGAGGAGCTTCGAACGCGGGCTCATTAACCGAGCGATGTTTCGTCCACGCGCTTTTTCTACGAATAAACGCCGCTGCAATAAATTGCAATCAACGCCAGGGATATGCTCTAGCGACGTTTTATACGTTCAGCGAATTTCGCGACCCTCTTACCAACGTAGGAAAAAGGGTAATTAAGGTTCGCTCCACGGAGCTTGGTAGACTGGCGTGATACAAGAGTGACTTCCGCGGTTGAATCATGAAAATTCTCTTCTGCTTTTCGTTTTTGGGAAATGGTAATTAAGCTGGGTGATATAGTACAATATTACACTTTGATTTATTAAGTTAACGTGTATAGTCGGTTTGCTAGAAGATTTGCACAAGTAGCGAAAGTTTGAAATTTTTTAAAATTACCCATCCATTTATCATTAGAAAATTTTTCATTCTTTCACGATTTAGCTAATAGCCTTTGAGTTTTGAGAGCCTCTAATACAATATTTACGTGTATTGCTTACTATTAAAGAAAGGGTTAGAGCAGCCCTATTTTGCATTGCGACATTGCTCTTTGTTAATTATAATTTAAAATATTTGCAAGAAGCTATTTCTTAACTTTCTAGAAATCATATAACCTCCATTTCTATTTCACCGTGGTTTCATTACATACTTCCCTTATTCAGCATTAATTCAAAATTGAAAATTACAAAAAATATGCTGCTTGGACACAAAGATACTCATTTCTCCAAGTTAGCATTCTATAAATTCCACGTAAACATCGTAAATTTGATTTCTTTTCAATAGACCAGAAAAATACCGAACTAACATTCTCACGAAACTACCCTCGCAAAACTACGAAAAAATTCACCGTTCATCTGTCGACCACTTACCGTATTTCAGCCCTTGCCAATTCGAAACAAACTCCCCATACTTATACGCAGGAAGGACGTTGTTGTGCATCGGTTTATGCGCCGAAGGGCATGGCTTGTAAACAACCATACACCGTACGCATTTCCGGTTCGGTGTTGGAGCCGCTGGTACCGGATATGACGGTTGAATGTGCACGTACGCCATGGGGGTGACGGATTGTGGCGAATAGTAATTCGTGTATCTCTTACGGCGAACACCAATCCCTTTCTCACGATGCAAACCAGTCTTTCGAAAGAACGACGACCTTTCCAAGTTAAATTGTCCAACATTTGAAAACGACTCCACCTCCGAAGCTTCCTCCTTCTCGAACTTTCCAACATCCGAGAACACGTCGCGCAAATCTCCATATTTAAACTCTTCGTCATCTCCAAAATCGTACGATTTCTCCTTTCTCGAGTCCAATTCGTTCCCAAACTTTCCAATGTTGTTCCATCGTTCTGGACTCGTGAGATCGGCTAATTTCCCATTTCTCCTATTCAACTCGATCGATTCCTCGGAATTTTTCTGCACATCAGTTGCGATACCTTCTCTCGAATTTAACTCCATCTCATCGGTCGCTGTATTCGCCGTCTCTTCGTTGAACAGTTCGTTGTATCCACGTAGCGAAGTAGAGGCGAAACGATCTCGAAGAACGTTCTCGTCGAGTCGATTTTCACGATCCGTTATTTGGTAACCGTGGAAGGTCCCGCGTGCTGAGTCGATCTCACGAAAATCAACGGAAGGATCAGTGGCCCCGGGCAATCGATCACGAGATCTCGTTTCGCTCGTTCCCCTTTCAAGGATCTTCCCGCGATCCTGTTCCGCCGCTCGACCTTTACGGCTTCTGAACAGCTCGGACGTCTTTGCGGAAGATCGAGCCCCGCGAAAAAAAACGACACGGTCCTCCTGCATTCCGGCGAGACGCCGCCGCGTGGCTGGAGGGGAATCGACCGATCCAGAGATCGATTCCTCGCCTCGTTTATATCCTTCTTCCCTGTCTGCTCTCTGTGAGCCGTCCAACGATCGATCGGAATTATGGAAATCGTCCCCGATCTCGTTTGGCAATTCGACGTTTATGTTCCGTTCGATCGAGATTGATTTTTCCTTTGAAATTCGAGGTTTCTCGTTCGCAGAAGCACCGGACATCGACGATAAATTGTACCAAGAATTTTCTTCCTCGAGTTCGGTATTTTCGTAATCTACGTTGTCGTTTTCTGCGTGTAAATAGGATTGAAAAGGGGCTACAGTGGTACTCTGCTCGCGTTCTCCAATCTCGTCATCGTTCTTAACGCGTTGCTCGTGCAAGGTTAGCGAGAAACTGTTGCCCACGTCGAAGTAGTAACTTCGACTGAAACTCTTCCCGAGTTCATTCATCGATTGCCCATTCAGCTCGCGCGACAAATTCTCTTTAACGTCGCTCCTTTCACCGGCTCCCGAGCCATTCAACGCGCCGCCGGTCCCTTCGTCATCCTTCGAAAACCAACTTTCATCCTGAACAACCGTCGTTTCACCTTCCTCCGCGCTCCTAACCACCGTGTAATTTTCCTCCTCGTCGCCGTTCGATCGCCTCTCTGGTCCCTCCGCGAGCGCGAAATCCTTCCTCTCTTTAATTAAATCCTTCGAGACGTCGTTGTTTTTCCGATTTGACGACGGAAACGAGGTTTCCACGGAGCGACTCGTCAGGTCCGGATCGTTTCTCTTCTGGTTCCAAGATGGAAACGACTTTTCTGTCGAATCATTCATCGACTCGCGATCACCTTCATCCGCTGTGTTATCGTTTTCCTCGGGATTCCACGGCGGTAACCAGCTTTTCGCTAAATCGCTTATCGATCCGTGATTATATTCATTTTCTGCGCGATCGTTTTCCTCGAGATTCCGCGAAGCAGGGAAATTTTCCACCGAATAGTACGTCGAGCCTTGATTATCGTCATCTTTCGTATTTTTCTCGAGGTTTCGCCACGGAAGTAACTTATCTTCTGAATGACTGCTCGATCCGTGTTTTGTATGATCCTTGGTATCAGGTCTCGGTGTAAAGAGTGATTTTATCGTGGAATAACTGTTTTTAGCGTTATTGAACATCGGAGATGGTTCACGTTGATTGTCTTCATTTTTCGTGTTGTAATTATTCTGGAAATTGTCCACTAAACGATTCTTCGATTCACCAGTACTTCCGTCATCTTTTTTCTCTATCAAATAACTCTTCGATTGGCCATCGTTCTCCTCAAAATTCCACGTTGCGAAGTATCGATCGTCCGCGAAATAACTGTTCGATCCAGCGTCACTTCTCGACCCATCCATCCTCTCAAGATTCCACAGCGGAAGCGAGCTTTCCGGCGAATAACTGGCCCCATG
>NW_017100180.1:24876-25300 GCF_001263275.1 Habropoda laboriosa
GGGCTCCGCGTTTCTTGGTCGCTCGCTGAATAATCCCCCCTGGACGCCTGTCGATCTTGCCCCTCGGTTCTTCGCCGCTCCTCTTTTTTCCCATGCTCGTCGAGCCGACTCGCCGATCGGGAAGACGCGACGGCCACGCTGAAGTAGTTCCTGTCCGAATCGATCGGCGGCTCTGTGACGTGGCTCGACGTGGACGTAGACAACGCGTCGCCGGCCGTCTCGATCCGCCATCCCAATAGAAACAGAGCCCCTACTCCGAGGGCCAGGATGCCCCGGGTCCAAGCTGACCTTCCGGGGTACATTTCTACCCCATGCTCACAGGAAACAACACCGGCATGTTTCTCAGCGCCTCTATCATCGCGCTGTCATCTCCTTTGGGATCGCGGGTTCACACTTCCGGGAGAAGGTGAATCTTATCTTCCCG
>NW_017100180.1:25314-41438 GCF_001263275.1 Habropoda laboriosa
CTCAGGACATTGATCCTTTTCGACGGTGTTACAATTGTTCCGACACTTGTTTAAATACCTCGCTCTTTCTATTCCACGAGGTTAATACGAAGTTGACAATCGCAACGTTCATCGAAGAGAGAAACACTGTTTGATCTTTCGATTAGACATCTGAAATGGTTCTACGAATCTTATCTTCCGTCTGGTTTTCACAGCATTCGTTTGTACACCGAAGAAAGGGAACACTGTTGGGTCTGTCGATTATCCTACAAAAGTTAAACTTCAATTGTACGATCACTGTACCTTCGTTCACCGATCCTTCTCTCAAAGAGGAACACTGTTAGGACAGTCTAGAACGGAAAGGACGGCTGTTGATACCTAGCGCGACGATTCGATGGAACAGCGACGGGTGTCTGTTGATCCCTTTCATACTACTTTTTCTACCTAAGAAAGACGTTGTCTCGTGTTTCTCTGAGGCAGTCGCGAGATTTCCAGCGACGGAGGTTCCCCTTGGAAAAATCGTGACGGAGCACCGGTTGGAAAAATCCGTCGACACCTTTAACCGGAGAACGCCGATGAAAGATTCATCGTGAAGACGAAAACGTCCCGCTGGGAACACACGCCGGTGGAAGAGAGGATCGCGAGAGGGAGAGCTCGCTGACTCGAGGAGAAAAAGAGCTGCTCGATCGGGGAATCCGTCTCGTTGGTCGATCGAGCGATTCCTCCGCGTTCAGGTGAACGCTTTCGCAAGCGTGAGAGGGCGAGAGAGAGGGCGAGAGAGAGAGAGAGAGAGAGAGAGAGAGGATCGAGGATCGAGGCTCGGTCGAAATCCTCGCAAAGACGAAGTCGTGGAAAAAGCAAGAGCACACGTGTGGACCAGGACGAGGTGAATATGTACCGGCTTCGACGGCGGCCCGAGAGACACTGGCTTGCTACCATTACCATTAGCCGCCTTTGCCCTCTCCTCTCGTCCTCTTCTTCTTCGTCCGTGGCTCGCGTCCTCCTCCTTCCTACGGGAAACCCGAATCTCCTCTCCGTGCCTCGCCAACCGGCGCACGTGGGTGTACGCGGTCTCTCTCGACTACAGCCTCTGCTGGACCTGAGAACGATCTGTCGCGGCTGCTCCCTGCTCCTGTTTTTTTCGCGCCCCTGCACCACCTCTACTTTCGGCACTGCGCGCCCCGCGATCGCGGTTACGTCACGCAGGCGTAAACAATGCGCCGCGTTCATCCGGGCCAACGTTTCGCCGTGATCCCTGGAGTTTTTGGTGGGGGAAGGGATAGGTGTAAACGGGGGCACAGTTTGGTGCAATTTGTTCGGTTTGCGCTGTGGAAAATGAATATCTAACGAATGGCAAAAATAGACATTCTAAGGAGTAAATTTTTTTTTTTTTTTAAGCTGTTTTCACTTCGTCAACATGGATTTTGGTATGTTAAAAAAATACCTGTGAATTGTTTTTTTAAAAATTATGTAACACGAGTTTCATTCAAATGGATTTAATTTTTCAGAAACACTTTGGGCGTGTTTAATGTAAGAGTCGTAATCGAAAGAAGAAGGTATTAAAATGTCTAATTCATCATAAAAATTTGTGCTGATAAAATTAAGCTTTGAATTATTAGCAGAAATAAAATAAGCACCTTTTCGATGTCTTTTATATTCGTCATATCAATCTTTATTGGTAAAGTGTCCCTGCTATACGAAACAAGTGTAATTTATGGAACAGTGTTTTTTAACTCATTCAAGAGAAGTATGATCGCTTATCATATTTATTTAGAAATATTTGTCGGCGCTATGGTGTCAAACAATAAAAGGATTTAGATTTCGCAGTGTGTTATCTAGTGTATTCTCATGGGCACGTACGCAGGGACAAACAAATTACACAACAGGCTTTTTTTAGATTTTAATAGCGTGCAGTAATGATCGCACAAGTGGTCATTTAAAAAAAAAAAAAAAAACATACATTTACATTAATTTGTTCCATATTGTACAACATTAACCTGCTTTTTTAACGAAGTGTTTAAAAAATTGGTTCGAAAATTTGTTTCTTTTATTGCTCATTTATTCTCTCAAGTGATTTTGTTGTTAAATTTCGACGATTGATCGTATTTATTTTTTTTTAGCGTATTTGAAAAGAGAATTATTTTAACTGATAATGCACGTACTCCAAGAGAGGTTTCCGTTTAAAGCGTCCAATGTTGATATTAGTAAAGTAGGTCGAAGTCAGTTCTGCAGTACCTCGTTATCGATTGTTTAGCTATTAGATAAGAAGACGAAGGCTTTCAAGTGTACAGACAAGTGTGTGCTATAATATTCGCAAGGAGTTAAAAGCTAACGATCAAGAAAGAGATGCTGCTTTCTTAGGAAAAATACAATTTTCATTCAATCTTTGATCGACAAACGAAGAACGGATGGATTTTAGATTTATCTTCGAATCTTTAAAACTTCATCAAAGACCTTGAATTCTTGTTAAAAAAATTTCAACCCATTTTCAAACAGGTGATTAACATTGCTTTCAATATTTCTTTCTTTGGGACTTGGAATATTTTTAAAATTTTTATCAATTGAAGTATTTTATCAGCGATCGAAGTAAATTTTCCTTTGCCCACCTTTTCCATTTTTATATAAAAAATATTAGTCACTGTTCTACCTTGAATTATTGCTTAGTGCTCAGAAAATTCTCAGAACGATTTTCTATAAAAAAAAAAAAAAAAATGAATACCCTTAGAAATAATTCAAATTTTCACAAAGTTTCACTTTACTTCTAAAATATTTCAAGTTTTCGTTTCTTCGTATCAATACTTGTCAAATAAACAACACCTACTAAATTAGCATATCAAATTTATTTCCATCGTCAGTTTCACTCTTCACTTACGAAATATCCAGTTACACACACACACGCACGCACAGTTGAAGAATTTTTTAATCAAACCTCGTACATTCTGCTTCGATATCAAAAACCTTTCCACCCTTCGAAAGGAGTATAATTTCTCAGCGAACCATTAAAAATCACAAACCATTTCACTTATCGAGCGAGCTTCGATCCAGCAACGTCGAACGCTAGAATCAACATGCTCGATCCCCCGAACGTAACCGAGTGTCGCATAAATATTAATAGTTCTTTTTTTCTCGCCCGGTACACGTGTACCATCCGTTGCATATTTATAAAGGCGCCTTAATGCTCGGTGCATTACGAATGCGACTCGCGAGATCTCGTTTCGTAAGGCTTTCTCGTTCTTCTTTTCGTGCCACCACGTTTCGATCCCGTGGCGGTGGACGAACGGAGAGGTCGCGAGATATCGACCGTTCGCCGATATCCTCTCGCCGCGGAGGAACTCCCGTTAATTGCGCGCGAGCGAGCGAGCATCCCGCTCGGATTTCGCTTCCGGCATATCTAGAGAGCCGGGGGAATTTCAGGTGAGGAACCGAGTGAAACGCGACGTCGTATAGTGCGGTGTTTCGTATGAAAATGCTGGCGAAAATTATTTTGCCATATTTCGCGGAAGTTAGGGAACGTAATTGTTTGATGGAATTTTACGTGAAAAGTGATAGGGGAATTTTTATACTGAATCATATTGAATTATTGAAAATTCAAAATTTTCGTATTGAAACTCTCACTCTGAATTTAGATACTATCTATTTTGAAACAATATTTGTGTAATATTGTAGGAATGTTGGGTTACAGATGCATTTTGCTCACAGAAAATTAAAAGCAATAATTAGTTGATTTTAGTAAATATGATAACAGAAGAGGTAAATAAACAAAAATCCTTTTTATATGGCCTTCTATCTAAATTCTGACGTTACAACTTCATTTTAATAACATTGTAGGAAAAACAATTTTTGGTTTTTAGTTAAGTTTAAAAATTTGAATTTCAGCCAGATTTTAAATAAAATACTCCACTGTGTGGAGAGGAGCACAGTTTGTGATTTACTATCTATAGTAAAAATTAGCTTCCAGTTGGCAAGGATTTAATCCTAGGATTTTCATAATTGCTGCAAATTAAAAACCTCCATTGCCAAAATTAGTTTATTACACATAAAAAGTTGACAGGCACACGAACCGTGGCTCCACAGTAAATCGTTAGGAATCAACAAAATTAAATTTCTATTTTCAAATATTTAATTTTAAATATAATGTCTACAGTTCAATTTCTGAATCTTCGTTTTTCAAGTCTCTGTTTTAAATATGCTAAATTTATAAAGAAAATAATTGAAAAAAAGTCGTAATCTTTCAAGAGGAAATGTAGGTGTGCATGGTCAGACTGGTGTTTTGCGTCGCTCACGATTCCGCCGCTTAGGATAGTTGGAGAAAAATCTGTGTCTCGCGTTCGCCACGCAACTGCCTCGATAAAGGTTTATCGAGGCTTAATTGCGTGTCATACTCGCCGTTTCTTCGAAGTCCCATTAAGGACATCGGGAGAGGGAGCGTGGATGGTTTTTTGATTGAGATACAGCGAGTGTGTAAAATATAGTTGCAAATCGTTACTCCTGCTTCTCTTTGTAACATTTGTTCGCACACTTGGCGATAGTTTACTTACTTGTATTCCAAGTACGATAAAAGCAAACGTATTTCCTTTGCGTTGAAATTTTTCCGAAATTTTCTGACGCCTACGGTATCTTAATTATTCTATCGTTTACTTAATCAGAGTTTGGTATTAAAATAATTCGAGGACCCCAAAGAACCGTAATTTTCAAACTACGAAATTAATTTTTCTTTAAATTATATTCTATTTTTTACTGTTTCACCATTGACTAACACGAGAGAATATTTCGTAATCCAAAATTTCAATATTCCAGAGAATGAAATTTCAATATAATCTCACAGTGCATTTTATTTAAAAAGTGTGCATATATTTTTTGCATAAGTCAAGAGAAAACCTGTGCAAATTGACAATTTAAAAATCTCAATTTTTTTCACCTACTTTTAATGAAATCTGATTTGTATGCCTCAAGAGACAACGAATAAGAAACTACGTAGAGTAAACAGAGAGTGAGAGTAAAAGTACGAACCCATCAAGTCTCTGTTTTAAATATGCTAAATTTATAAAGAAAATAATTGAAAAAAAGTCGTAATCTTTCAAGAGGAAATGTAGGTGTGCATGGTCAGACTGGTGTTTTGCGTCGCTCACGATTCCGCCGCTTAGGATAGTTGGAGAAAAATCTGTGTCTCGCGTTCGCCACGCAACTGCCTCGATAAAGGTTTATCGAGGCTTAATTGCGTGTCATACTCGCCGTTTCTTCGAAGTCCCATTAAGGACATCGGGAGAGGGAGCGTGGATGGTTTTTTGATTGAGATACAGCGAGTGTGTAAAATATAGTTGCAAATCGTTACTCCTGCTTCTCTTTGTAACATTTGTTCGCACACTTGGCGATAGTTTACTTACTTGTATTCCAAGTACGATAAAAGCAAACGTATTTCCTTTGCGTTGAAATTTTTCCGAAATTTTCTGACGCCTACGGTATCTTAATTATTCTATCGTTTACTTAATCAGAGTTTGGTATTAAAATAATTCGAGGACCCCAAAGAACCGTAATTTTCAAACTACGAAATTAATTTTTCTTTAAATTATATTCTATTTTTTACTGTTTCACCATTGACTAACACGAGAGAATATTTCGTAATCCAAAATTTCAATATTCCAGAGAATGAAATTTCAATATAATCTCACAGTGCATTTTATTTAAAAAGTGTGCAAATTGACAATTTAAAAATCTCAATTTTTTTCACCTACTTTTAATGAAATCTGATTTGTATGCCTTAAGAGACAACGAATAAGAAACTACGTAGAGTAAACAGAGAGTGAGAGTAAAAGTACGAACCCATGTATCACAATTTCAGCCCTCTGAATGGGTCCTTCGTCGTTAACATTGAATCAATTTTATGAATGAATACATTGGTAATTGTAGAGCAGTTGAGTTACGATTGAAATTAGCATAGTTAGGCGGTGCTGGTAACCATGATTCGTGCAGGAGAGAAAAAATGAACACCGTTACAATGTTCGCGTTTTTCCCATTGTAACAATAAATTACACCTG
Organism: Habropoda laboriosa; assembly: GCF_001263275.1. Classification (NCBI taxonomy): domain Eukaryota; kingdom Metazoa; phylum Arthropoda; class Insecta; order Hymenoptera; family Apidae; genus Habropoda; species Habropoda laboriosa. The sequence continues at coordinate 31,329 of NW_017100180.1, forward strand.
GCTGGGGCAATGATTAACGCGCGGTATGATAATAGGGCAGAAAATATGTCACGATATGAAGAATGGTTTAATTCATTGTAACTTACGGTTTGTTCCCTATCGTATTCAAATCGCCCGATTTATTTCAGTTTGAATCGGTTCCACCGACAATGGATCTACCTTCTTTGAATTTGCGCTCGCGCGGCAAACGATTATTACGCGTGGTTCCTTATGCGTGCAAACCCTTTCTTCGAATGTCGACGATTATTTAGGAATATCGCGATTTTATTGCGACTGCAAAGATACTTCGTTTCGTACGAGTATGAAGGTATACTGAAAATTACGTATTTTTTAATTTTTTTATTTTAACACGTTGACTGCCAAGCTACGAGATAACTCGCAGTTTGCTGGTAGAAGTTACATCCTATTCGGAGACGCTCGACCGCGAGATAATTCGAAATAATTCGAAAGAACAATTAAAATTAAAGTCATAATATAAAAATTAATATGTGTTTGTTTAATTCTATACAATTGAAAAAAAAAATGGCGTCTAGAACAGATTTATTCAAAATAGGCTTGGCAGTCAACGTGTTAAATTATTTAAATTAGAATTTAGAAGTTTGAATTTTTCCAAATTTAGTGCTCACTTATTAAAAATTCTGTTTCCAAGTTGATTGTTTTCTTATTAAAATTGACTTTTTTCTCGCAAAATATTTGATATTTTATAGAATTATATGTTTCGCATAATAGTTAAAACTCTCGTCAGATAAAAAAATAATGACTAGCGTAGGATAATATTCCCCTTTGATTAAAATTCGTGTATGTATTTAACCATAATGAGTTTTAATTTTCCCACTTACGTGGCAAAGTTCGTCTGTTTATTAATTATTATACAATCTTCCCGACATTATCTTCCCCGATTTCTTCATCACAGGAGCACTACTTTTAGCAAGAACAAGTCTAAGTGCATACTCTAAACTCATAAACCGGCGTGCATATATGCATTTTCCGACAGGGTTAAAACTACACCGGAGATCGTCGAGTTCTTACGGATAAAGCGGCTATTACACTTGTCAGCGATATACTGGTAACGAACCAATAAACGCGCTCCCTCCAGCGACGAAGACCGCGCGGTTCATTAATTATCCAATCAAGCCGCGTCCTCTTCCCATTTTCTTTCAGCCAGGTACGCGATACATCGGCGCACCTTGCGTTTCCTCGACCACGTCACCGACCACCTGCGATAAGTTCATAAAGCCCTCACAATGAAACACCCACCGTGCATCCGACGCAACGCGGCAACGATCGCTGTATTCAATTAACGAGAAGATCGGCCGCTTTGTATCACCCACGGTAACGGAGGTATAGCGGGCCACGCGTGATTATGTATCGAACAGGTGATAATGTTCGTTCCAACGTGACCGTATGATAGGGATTCGAAATTTTTTGATAATGTGAAAATTTTAATCACTTTGAATATAATTTGATACTTAAAACTCTGGATAAGTTTTGATAAGTCTTGAGTTTTGAGTTTTTAAAATTTCAAGAGATCTTGGAAGTCTTGAATCTTGAGTTTCGATAGATTTTCAGTCTTTCAAATTTCGATAGATCTTTAAGCTCTTGGAAGTCTTGACGAGTCTTGGATCTTAAGTCTTGAAAAGTCCTCAGTCTTTACAGTTTCGGTAGATTTCGAAAGCTTTGGAAATCTCGAAAGTCTTGAATCTTAAATTTTGATAGGACTTGAGTTTTTAAAGATTTCATAGATCTCAAAAGTTTTGGAAATCTTAATAAATCTTGGATCTTGAGTTTTGGTGGGTTTTGAGTCGTTGAAGTTTCGATAGATCTCAAAAGTGTTAGAAGTCTCGATACTCGAATCTCAGGTCTTTAAAATTTCGATAGATCGTAAAACTCTTGGAAGCTTAAATCGAAGCTGCGTTAAATCTAAATATACTAACACAAACATGCCACTGATTAAAAAAAATATGAAAATATAAGTAAATTACAAAATATTTCTGTCGCTATCTCGTTGAGCACCGATCAATTGGAACAAAAACATCGACTCCAATTCAAATCACAAACGATAAAGAAAAATCAAATTCTTATCACATAAACCGCAATCCAATCATTCGTAACCATAACACTTTCATTTTGCGCTTTACCAACAGGAAAATCAAGGCGAATTAAATCACGCGAGCGACTTTCATCGAGATTACAAACCACTTAAAATACAGAAAGCACCGAAGCGAAGCCAAATTACTTTTATCGCCTTCAACTATCCATTTTTTCCCCCCCGTTTCAAATTTCACCGTCCACAGTCGGTGTACTCTGGATTTAGGCGAAAAAATGTCACAATATAACAAACATACCGTAAAACATCGTATTTATTATCGTTTCGCGATAGAGAGGAACGATGAGACAACGAGCTTAACAGTCACACGACGTTCTAAGTGTCGTAAAATCGGTTAATCCACGACGAATCACGTGAGATCAAAACGGCACAATACGCGATCATTCTGGTCCACTGCATCTGCAGTCGTGTTTATGGCTCGTTAGGATCGTTTCGTATCTTTCATCGGATTTAACGAACCCATGGGACTTATCTGAAAGAGGGATATTCGTAAAAGCGAAGAATTTTATTTCACGCCACGTGTCGACATTTACGAATCTGTTAAATGATCGTTTTGCCAGCTCGCTTTCTCTTAAATTCTTACGATTGCTTTGCTTTTTACAGATCCGCTGTAAGGGTGAAATTTTATGGTTGATTTACTGGGTTACTTTGTAGGTGGAATAGTTCCAAGATACAGCACGAAAGTTGCAAATTCAAGTAATGAAATGTTTTCATTGATCGTAAAGGAGTATTGTATTATTTTTGTTCTTATCAAGCTCGTATTATTACTATAATAATGATAAGTTAAACTGAGAATTGTAGTATTGCTAACTTTTACTGAAATAAGTAAATGAAACTAAAAGTTCGCTAATTTTTTTATTATCTAATAGATGCACAATTTAAAAGGAATTATTCTGTATGAAATTTCGTCGAGTATATATACGAGGTTTGATAAATAAAAAAAAAAAATACTCAGACTAGTGTCAGAAGGCTTTGTTAACAAAAAATCATAAATTGAAATGATCCCCTTCAACCCTTTCGTCACCACGAGGACGCATATCTTCCACTTCAGTATTTGAACAAAAATTAAATCTCGATTAATCTCCATTACTGCGATCTATGGATAAATAAATTCTCGAAAAAAATAATTCGGTCACGAAAGGGTTAAAATAGTAGTAGTTACATGTTGTTTCTTATATTCCTGGATTTTTCAAGTATCAGAGTCATCTTTTCTTATTTATTTTAGGCTTCTGTTTATTTATGCTGATATCTGAATCATTCTTATTAATGAATTATTAATCTATTAATGCTTTTTCTATTCGTCCGATGTTCCATGTTACGTTAGACCTGAAGTACTTGTTCAGTTTTCTTTGTTCCCCAATTTTGTCCCATTTTTGAAAAACTTAAGGCTTCACATCAGCCAAAACGAATAAACAATTAAATTATTCCACAGCATCGCGCTTTTACACGATTCTCGACTGCGCCATTAGCTTTCGTTAAATAAAACGATTTACGGTGTACAATTTAGAGTGGCGTTTATATGCCCACATGTTACTCCCATGCGAACAATTTATCCAGAGATTCATGAATCGTCACCTAGACGAGCACTGTGCTCCTATCGAGATTCGCATCTTTTCTACTGCCTACGTGTTCGTCTGCTCGCGGGTTAAAGCCCTCGCACGTTGCGTGAGCAAACACTTGTTATAAGCGAAAAGAAAAATAGGAGAAAAAAAAAATGGGATCTTGCATTGTGCCACACACCTATTCACCAGCGAGCGTGCTCGATCTTAATGGCACGGTGATTCATTGATCTCCATCGATGACGGAGAAAATGTTATTGGCTGGTCTTTAGTTCGTTTGTCGTGTATGCATGTAGAAGTCATTTAACATGTTTCACAATGCTCCTGAGATAGTGTTAAATGTCGAGTGAACGGATGGATTTGCAATTGAAGACTTCTTTAGAGACTTTCTGATACAGTAATTGGAACATTTTAATAATAAATAGGAGAAAATAGTAGAGTAATGGAAATAGTGAATAACAGAATAATAGAAAATTTGAGTGGTAAAATATGTTAACACTGAATTATCGATCAATTCAATCACCATTCTATTCAGAATTATTTTTTTAACGCTACCCATAACTCAAATTCAGGAAATTACGGTGCTACCTCCACTTTGCAACAAAGTTTTCAATTGTAATTGGGGCGGTTCCCTGTCACAGACCATTAGACACAGGTTCTAGTAACAGAAGAATAAGGCATTGTGGGTGTAACTTTCTCCGTCGTTTCGCAAAATCATCGTCGAAGAGGAGAGAAACACGCTCTTTGGGCGTGTAAATCGCGTCCTCGGACCGTAATGAGGGCTCTGAAGAAGATTCACGATCGAATTCATTGGCTTCGACCTCTATAACGGGGCCCTCCGTGTCGTAACGGTCTTTTCTTTTTCTACTGGTCTCCGTGAACTTGCAACCATGCCTGCTAAGTATACGCGTATTGCCTCCGGAAAATTTCTGACGATTTATAAGCAAATCGGTGAATTCCATACTTGGAAACAATCATTGTTTTATTCTATAAGATTTCTGGTAATTTGGAAAGTCCACTTGGCCAAAAACTTTGTCCTCTATTTAATTTCTTTTAAGAGTGAAATTTCCATTTCTAAATTTTGCACAGTATTTTCGAACAATTTTTTCTGATAAATTTCGAGAGTTCTGTCGATGCTGATCAAAGGCAAAACGAACAATACCTGTAGCGGTAATTTCACTTTTATATAAAGACTCGGGTTCCCTTTTCATTAGGATCAAAGGTCAGTCGCGACGTTAATTAGCTCTTGAGTGAAAGCTGACGCGTTAACTTCGAATTACACGCGTTCATTCAGACGCGCGATTATCTCGCCGCGTCGAGTAATTTCGCGCTTAAAACAGGGAAAAATACCGTCCCGCGATTCCGATCAGCCCGAGAAATTCAGAATGCATACATACAGCCTGGTGCCGTCACCTTTGGGAAGGAAATGTTACAGGCGGGAGACTTGAAAGAGATTCATCGGGAAAAAATTGTTTTCATTCACTCGTTACGGCGTTATTCTCGTTAATTAAATGAAAGTGTTTTGTGTAATTACGTAAAGCGTATAATTATCGGCAGTTAATGGATTTCTTATCTGAGGTTAACCGTTGAAGAAACTAGCAGATTTTAAGGCTAGGAGCAATGCACTAATCAGGAAGTGTTTGAATTTGTTGCGTCGTGGACCTTGATCAAGTCTTATGATCAGGAGTTCTGGCGCAGGTTGATGATTGTTCTCGCTGGTTCGAGGTGTATTAAAACTTCGTTGTTGGGTTAGATGTTTTTTATTTTGATGTTGTAGATGGTTTCATGAATTCTTGTTTTGATTAGATGTGTTTTAGATGTTCAGTTGAATTTGGATTGTTCGTTTCGTGACGATGTGTCTGGTGCACTCGTCTAACAGTGATTGACGGTTTTCAGGTGTGTAGGTGTATATACAGACATTAGGTTGGTTCTGATTGGTGGTTGTGTTATGGAGGTGGAAAACGTGGTGTGTTCTACTATTGGTCGACGAAAACTGTGACCTTTTGGGGAACCGAATTTGTTGTAAACAAATTCGATCCCCGGTAACGAATGTTTTATGGTCCCGAGTGTTTTTGGGACCTATTGTCTGAGTGTCGCGCTGGTGCGTCCACGGGGGGTATATTGCGGTCTTCCGAACGTCGGCACCTCGGTCTGGCGGCCAAATGTGACTAAGTTGTTTATTCCTATAATCCGCTGAACCGAGACTTCGTTGCGTCCTAATCAGGTCGCAACAGAATTGTTTTTCCAAACTTGGTTTCCTCCATTTGGAAACTGACATTTTTCACACTTAGAAGTTTGCTTTGCTAAATTATAGTCGGAATCGTACGGGATATGCATAAATTATGCGTTTCATTATTAATTATCTGTACGATGTAAGAATCTATAATTAATTGCTGGTCTTCGTATTCAATATATTTTTCATATTTCTTGCTTAATGAATAACTATTATTCGAGAAAATGGATCAGAATCCTATATAGTTGTTAATTTTCATTATACGAAGAAAGATTTAATTCTTTCTTATCACAGTCTTTCAAAGAGTAAAAAGAAAGCTTGCAAAAATTAATTTTTTTCACCAGCAAAAATGTAAATGAAAATTTAAACATTTTCTTCCATCGAGAACCAACAGAAAATACTTCGATACTTCTAATATTAAACACTTGAAAAGTAAAATGAAAATGAAACACATTTCCCTAAAAGTTCCATCAAATGTCCACCAAAAAATTGCCAAGAACGATCAAAGAATGATTAATACCTTCGATAAACCATTCAACCTGAAACCCACATCACAGCATTCAACTTTTTCTAAAACACGTCAGCTAAAAATCATAAACACATTGTCGGGGATTGGCATCGACGAAATATCCGGCTACCTAATAAATATCACCTCTCCTCTACGAGCATTGCGAATCCCACGACCACGCCTCTCGTTCCATTCTATTTTACCAAGTGAACGTCGCCGTCAATGAGCATAAATCGGCGGGATTTTTCCGAAATGCGAACCTGTTCCCTTGGGAATATTTTCTCACAGGCGAAATCTTCACGTTCGTTGATCCTCTCGAAACCTTTACTTAGCTTCCCTAGTAGTCTCACGATCTCAACTCTTCAGCTTTTGTTTCGCAAGAAAGCACGAGAATATTTTCTCACAGGCAAAATCTTCATCGATCCTCTCGAAACCTTCGCTAGTTCCTTGATCGTCTCGAAAATCTCCGCTCCTCTTCAGCTTTTGTTTCGCGAGAAGGCACAAGAATATTTTCTCAGAGGTGAAATCTTCATTTCGTTGATCCTCTTGAAACCTTCGCTAGCTTCCTTAATAGTCTCGAGATCTTCGCTTCTCTTCAGCTTTTGTTTCGCGAGAAAGCACTATTTTCTCACAGACGAAAGCTTGACATTGATCGATCCTCTCGAAACCTTCGCTAGCTTCTCCAGAAGTCTCGAGATCTTCGCTTCTCTTCAGCTTTTGTTTCGCGAGAAAGCACGAGAATATTTTCTCACAGACGAAAGCTTGACATTCATCGATCCTCTCGAAACCTTCGCTAGCTTTCCCAGTATTCTCGAAAATCTCCGGCTTTGTTTCGCGACGGAGCGGAAATCAGAAACTGCGAAGGCTGACACTCCCAGAGCGGCAGATTCGAAAGAAAAGCAAAAGGCGATTTTATGAGATATTCATGGTTGCACAGGTGGCCTGGCTACGTGACGATGAGTATCTGCCGGCGAGCGACGACGCACATAATGGACAGGCCGCGTGGGCATGGTTAGTTTTATAGAGCCTACACGTCCGGAATACAAAATCCTCGCTGTACTTCCGTGATGAGATCACCTGCCTGAGTGTTTCCCACTCGTGTTGTTTGGCAATGCGACACTGTCTATCCGGGCCTAGCCATGAATCACGGCCCGAGACTTTGATGGCTAGACGCTCGGGACCATTAGGGACCATAGTGGAAGAAAAAGGCGGGCTACGATGACGAAGGAACCGACGGCGGCCAAGATTTACGTTGCGGTTCATGTCTGTGCTGTGGAACCACGTGGATAGGGTGGAAGGAAGAGATCTTTTTCAGCGGATGTGGGTTAGAAATGGCACATCAACGAGAAAAGTTATGACGTTTGGAATATTTATGGTAGTAGGTACACTACTGTTCAAAACTATCTAGATACTTGTTTATTTTCGACAGAATGTTATTTAAATTATACGTCGACTTTCGTGGACGTGTATAAATAAAGCAGAAAGAGTTAGGTGGACAAAGATATAACTACAATAAATTGGACAATATCAGCGAAAATTCGAAGCAAGAGATGAGAACTTCTTCCAGAAAATCTGAATGAAAAATGAATAAATGCTTGCCTGTGAGATGATAGTATAGTTAACTAAAATAAAGTAAACAATTTTCTTATTAAAAGCGTGAAAATTAAACTAATTTCTCGAATTAGCAATGCAAAACTGCGAACGTGATTAATATTTAAAAGGAAAAAAGAGAAGGAGTCGCAGCAGCAAGTTTGATAAATACGCGGCAAGCTGTCATGTCACAGTCGCAATTTATCTACATATGACAAAAGGAGAAGAATCTACTTTGCATATTGCAGACACGTTTCAAAAAAGATCGCTGAAACTTCGATTATTCTGAGTGACAATATCGATTCACAATATCGCGCTCCTATCGTGTACGATATAGCACGGCGTAAGAAAAAGGACGAGCAAAAGTGAGAGACGCAGGTGCATCGATATCACCCCAGGAGACAGAAGCTCCGACTGCTCTCAGACGTTTAACAAGATGGAATTAATTTTTATATCGTATAAATACCGGTCGTACCAAAGCTGGGCTCGGTCGATCTTACGATTTCATTAATAAGGAGGCGGGGCCGGTACATACAGTTTCCGCGTTCGACCTTCCGGTATCGTACTAAACTATAATGCGGTGTATAAATTATGTCTTGCAATACCTGCTTCGTGAAATTGTTTTCTTCCATTCAATCGACGAAGAAGAGTTCTTTTTCTCATTTTGCACGAAAGATGTTCCTCGAATCTCTCGCGAAAGGTAGGATATACGAAGGTACATTGAAATTATGTTTTGCCGGTGTGTAGATACATTATGCAAGCAGAGATTTCATTACGAAATTGAGGTACCTGCTTATTTCGAGTTTTGCAGTGAATATTTTCTATCGAAATATGAATTTTTTTGAGGGGTACATGGTTTCGAGAATAATTAATTTGTTTTCTTTGCTTTTCCACCTAATGACAATTTCATCTTCAAGTTTTGGAAAGTCTTTGCAAGCTAGTAAAACGGATTTCACCTGAAATTGCTTCGTTGTGGATTTTATTCTTTCATATTCTCATTTCATTCTAGCGAAAGAGTTTTCAAATTCGAAATAGCCCACAACGCTGGAACACTCTTCATATTCGCCAGATTTGTGTCTTTGAGACTATTTTTTAATTCCTCGAATAAAATTCCCAGCCCAAGATAAAGATGACGACTTCGTCAGTTTCTTGAGCATTATGCTAACAAACGTTGTCACGCAACAGCATGACTTCACAGCTTCCTTGACCAGTGAATGGTGTGTTCTCTTTTCCAATTCATTTAAATTCGTCAATAAAATGATAAAAAGAACACGCTACGTTAACTTGACCAGTGAATGGTGTTCTCTTTTCCAATTCATTTAAATTCGTCAATAAAATGATAAAAAGAACACGCTACGTTAACCCTAGTGCGTCGTTTCGTTCGATTATACACTTTGGGTCTTTTTTGACCCAAAGACCTTACGTGTAACAATTATTGTTACCATCGCGCCATATGAATTCAGACAACAAATTTTTAATATAATACTAAAGCAACATAAATTTGGTAACAGCAAAAGTTATTAAAAAAATTAAGAAGGCAATGGATCAGAAAAGACCGTACTAGATTGAACGCCGACGCTGTAAACGATCTAAACAGCAGTAAGATATCTCAGTGTGAAGTTATGTTATAGACTGTCAAACGGAGAGATGCGAATTTTTTCTTATCTCCTAATAACTTGAAATAAAAGTTTCTCACCATGTCAGTGTATGAGTACTTGGTATCGCAGTTATATACTTGGAGAGGGAAGCAGCACAGATCAATTAAAGATCCTCAACGAGAGAACCCACGCCTCACGATACCAGCCCGAGAGGCACCGAGAAATTAGCGTTCATTCGCGTAATTAGAGATCATTCGAGTAATTATATAGGCTCGCGTCCAATCGCGAACTCCGGCCGTGCCGCTAGCTTCATTAATAAACTTATTGATAAATACGTCAGACTGTCCCCCCTCCTTCTCTCCAATAGTCTCTCGTCGCGCCCACGTGCATCTGCATTCCCGCTGCGCCGCGCCGATAATGCGAGTAATTACGCCCGCTCGTACCACGACGTTTGCAACAGCCACGTTTGCATAAGTTCGCGAACCAGTGTCTTTTTCCAATCGTGCGTTATTAAT
>NW_017100180.1:41453-50764 GCF_001263275.1 Habropoda laboriosa
CCCTTACGAGTGTGTACGCTTCCGCGGGTTATGCGATTGGGTCGTTCGATCGTTGCATTTTAATTAAAGTCGATTCGATACGGTGTCGGCAATTAACAACTGTGTTGCTGTTGGTGTTTTCGTTTTTGCTGAACTTTCGTGAGATTTCACGGAAAATTGGGGAATAATGATAATCTAATATGGTTGCGGTTACTTTAGGTTTTGAAGTGGAATTCAGGCGCTTCAATTTGAAGGGTGCAAGGGGAAAATCAACGGAGTCGAAAAAATTGAATTGCAGTGCTTTCTTGGGTAATTTAAGTGTGGCAGGTTGTAAAGGGAAATAACTAACTGAGTGATAAGTTATTGAAGATTTAAAAAACTGAGTATACTGTCGAGTGATTAATTAACTAATTAATTGGGCGAGTAAATTAAAAGCTACTGTTATATAAATAAAAAATGCATACTTCAAGTAACTGTTAAGAATTATTTTCAAATCTGTAATTTAAAGTGTCCCTTTACAATCTTTCTGAAAAAATCTAGCTTGATAAATGTTTCGTTGCAAAGTTTATCTTTAATAAATTCTATTGTTTTTTTTCTGCTATTCTCTTTCTTCGCTCGCCGCTGCACCTGAACACGAACACCCTAAAATGGAGGCAGGTAATCGGCTACAGCCGACAGCTCGTCGATTCGCGAGACAATAAATTAGTAATGACCGTGTCGAAATGACGAGGAACGTTTCGTAAAATTAGACCGTGGTTGCAGCCCCCGTTCAGGCATAGCTCGTGGCGATGAAGCGATCGAGAATCGATAGCGATACCGCGGTCCGGTTTCTCTAAACGCCACGTCGCTCTTCCCTTTCGTTAACGAGCCGTCGATGATCCCTCTTCGACACGTTCGCTCGTATTACTTGCGCCCTGCTTTTTCATCATGCGCCACTAAAAGCACGAATTTCAACCCATTACCGAACGTCTGGGCACTCCCAGTCAGCCAACTGCACCATAGGCGATTTTCGACCGGCCTGATATAGCCATAGACTTGGACATTTTGTAATTTTATAACTTAATGCCGTTGGAATGAGTCGCGATTGAAATACAGTATTCCCCGTGGAAATCTGCCTGACGCGAAGACTTTATGATTTCATTGTAACGTAACGTTACCATTTTATTGATTGTCGTTTGAGAGGGATTAGAGTGAGATCTTGGCTTTGTAACGAAACCCTGGAAAATTTGGCTGTTTTATGGTTTTATTTGTACGAAGATTCATTTTCTGGTTACGAAAAAAACTCTTCTGATCTTCGTAATAAACCGTTGACTTACTTCGATATCTTTTTCACTCCTGCTTTAATCCTTGTGTAGCCAACCAAAATGTTCACGGTTGTTTCAGGCTGTAATATTTGAAATTGCACGCGTAAATTTCTATTTTGGAAACCTACATCGACGTAAAAATGCAGAGATTTCACACTTTCACAAGGCCATAAAAAATTGTTAAAGGAAGATACAGAAATGGGTACCTGGGTACTCAGTTACCTACACAAGGGTTGTTATTTTCACCTTCTAGATACGAACTTCAGTATCTTCAAGTACCTAGAGCAAAGGTAGCGATAAAGGATAAGAATGGCATAAATTGAGGACGTAAAGGGTTAAGCAGGACGATAGATCGGTTCCTCTTAGCGGAGAATTCGATCGTAGCGGAGTAGATCCACCTTCCGGGGACTTATTGACGAAGTGGGACACCACAGCGACCAGACGAGCATGCGGGAAAATGACTTAATACGAACATACGAGGGAGTTACACGAGATGGCCCGTGGCGATCCTAGGGACCACCCAGCAGGTGATTGCCGTGGAGAGGATCTATCTACGGCCTTCGTTGCCTTCTACGTGCTTAATAGTGCTGCTCTCGCTCCGCATTCCTAGATCGTCCTCCTCTGCGCCAGACGGAAAACTCTCTTAGCCTGATATTGCCTCGAGGCTCGCAAACTCGTCCGTGTCGTTCTTGTCTCTCGCCAACATTTTCTTTCTTTCTTTCCTTCCTTCCTTCTTCTTCTTCTTCTTCTTCCCCCGTTTTTTTTTCTTTCTCTTCTATTACCTCTCGTTTTCTCCTCGCTTCTCCCTTTTTTCTTTCCTTTCCCCTTTGCTTTTTGCGCTCCAGCCCTATTTCGTGTTTATTCGTCCGACTTGCGTTTGCACTTATTTGCACGCTCGCCTCGCGGAGCTGCTTCCTTCGACGTCGCGTGCATTGTACGTTTATCGCTGCGGCGGTGGTTTAGAGATTTGGCGAATCGGGGAGGCGGAGGGGCGTGTATGCAGAAAAACGATTTTTAGAAGATATTAGTCAAAGGATAGGACATGATAAATTTAATTTATTGTTAATTTATTAGCTATTTTGACTTTCCTACATTTTCCACTAACACAAATTTTACCAAAGGAACGAAACAATTGTTGAAATATGTTCTACCAAAATTTCACTGGCCCAATTATTACGTTTCCATAATTTGACACGTTTGGTGTATTTTGGAAGTAGAACTTCTAGATTCTATTTCAAAGATTCCAGAGTGTCGAGAATTTAACGCTGTTTATATTTTTCTAATTTTTCAATACTTCATTCTAAAATTTTGCCGAGCACCATACGTAGAAGCAATGTCACTTGAAATTAACGCAGCTGCTACATATTTATCACTACTCAACTGCTTCGTAATAATAATTAATTCTTGCTTCTTCTCTAACGAAAACTAAGTTACAGAGGATTAATATCTTCGATACAGAAGATCGTAAAACACGTCCACCTGCGAAATCTCGCAACACCCCTTAGCTAAATCCTCCGAAAGACCTCAGCTCTCTTCACCGGCAAAGAGACCAACAAAAGCCCATACATCTTCCTCCGGAGTGTATAAATCACTCCGCTCACGAAACAGAAAATTAGCACGCAACAAGTTATCGACAGGTCCCCCCTGAAGATGAAGATTACGTCGAGAAAGTCTGTGGCATAACCAACAACAATAAGTAACCCTTCTAGATCAATGTTCGCCGCGATCTAAGGTGCGCCTATCTGAAGTAAGGATCTTTTGTTAGCATTTCCTCGGTCCGACGTCGAGCGTATCGCCGCGTAGTATCGATGACGACGATATTTGTTTCGGAGGGTGTTACATTGTAATTAGATCGAGACGTCAGATAAAGGAGACGGGGTTTTAGCCGGACGAACGAATCGGTTCGCGTTCACCGAACCAAATGAAATGTAAATTTCGCCACGGAATAGATCGATTATCAGCGGTCGGAGGAGGAGGAGGGGGAGGACGTTAGTCGGCGCGAATGAAATGCAAATTTCGATTCGATATAGATGAGAAATCCGATACCAAGGTCGCGCGTTCCTCGGCTCTTCATCAGCTGACACCGATCTCGGCCAGCCTACCGCAACGTTGCGGTCCTTTTTTCGCAACGCTTCGTCGACGCGATCCTCGCGCACCGTCTTTTCGCTGGATTAATTTCCCCTGTCCGCGGCAGAAAAATCCCCGTGCGCGTTACGCTCCTGTTTCTCGGCTACGGAGCGTAAACCGCACTCGCGTATATGTATGTAAGTACACCGTCGTGCGTCTATCGAATCGCCTCATCTTTGGACGAGGGGATAAGGATCGATGGATCGGCTGATTTGGAGTTGCACGGAGAGCTTGGTATTATTACAGACGTTTGTCGAGAGGAAGGTTTATCTAGGGAGCGAAGTGACGGATTTGTGAATGGAAGTTGAAACCGTGATGACGTAGTCAAAACTAATTTTTATCAATGAAAATCAGGTCTAGACTCGACACATTTCTGTTAAGGATTTGCAAGTGTCTTTATATAGCGTGTCGTTGTAAAAATTCTTGAATAGTTCCTTTTGTTAAGAAGTTATTTAAATTGTTGAATTAATTTTACGTTACACGTTGGCTGTATGTTTTGTACATCTAATAGGAAAGGTAAGCCATACGTTCCATTCGAGTTTATGTATAATTTATAGTCATTCTTGCGCTGTATGAAATGTCCGCTTTATTACTTCGGAGAAAGTGCATTCAACAATTACAGTGCCCTGCGCTTCTACAAAAACTAGTAGACAATTCGTAATAAACTTTGTTACTGGTTCGTGCAATTGTTATTCAATGAACGAGAACCATTGTATCGGATCAAGTTCCCAAAACTATTAACGAAGTATTAATATAAATGCGGTAATAACTTGAAGAATTTGAAACTGTGTTATATTGTGTTAGAATTATGGTAATAAACTAAAAGATATTATTTTAATTATGAATCTTCTTTATTCTGAGACGCGAGGAAGGCACATCGCTGTGCAATCAATGGTTACTATGTTATTTCTATATATATATTTATATTAATCTGTCTCAGTATGTTGATCATTTTTGCTGTTACTATTACACAGACACACACTCATTTCTCCTTATAGTCCAACAGATCCAATAAAAAAAAAATCGTACTGTTCTAAAGAGCGTCCGAATATCAGTAAGAGTCTGCATTTGGAAATTAAAAAACTATATTCGGTCCAAGTAATCTGGAAATAATCACGGGGTGTTTAACAGTATTAATTCCAACCCGAAACCTGAAATTAGTAGATCTCCATGACAGGTGTGCACGCGTGTGTCGAATTTCTTCGATAGCTATCAAACAGAAAACGGACCTACAGAGTATATTTAATTATTTGAATAATACATCTAAATACTGTTGAAGTGTCCTATACGTAAATTTTCAACGAAATCTTCTTTTCGTTGTTATTTTAAATTTGCGACTAATCTTTGTCGAGTGACTCAGCAAACGTGTTCAGTCGCCAACGAAACTAAAAATAATTTACACACTACCGAAACATCTTGCATACCTGACTTGCAAAGCTATTTGTCGAATAGCATGCGATCTTCGATTTCCCGGAAGCCCCGCATGAACTCGCGAGTCGATCGATTGATTTAGGGTGTCGTTAAGGTCTCGTACAACTTTCTAAGCCCGCGGATCGATCGGGCCTCGAGGAATGCGTCTCTCTCCGTTTACCGCAAAAATATACGATCTGTAAAACGTACGCGTGCCAGATCGCGAGCCCGCTTGATTTTACGGCGAGCCGTTAAGATGAAAAACGTCACGCGGAATGTCCCATCGGCGATGCCGCGTACCTTCTAAGACCTCCACTTTCGTAATCGTAATTGATTCATGAAAACCGCCGTACCTCGAGGATTAACCTTTTAGAAAATGAGTTAACACTTTATCTCAGAGATGATGTTTCCTTCGTCAATTCTACGTTAGTACGGTGAATTTTTATGACATTTTCGCAATTTACAATTCTTCTGTTTGCATTGTTTTCGATGCTTAGAAGCAGTGATATCTCATTGATGGATCTGGGGATAAGTGAGATTTAAAATTGAGAAGGTGAAACGACCGAATGAAAATTATGGTTTTTCCTCTTCGTCAATTCTACGTTAATACGGCGAATTTTTGTGACATTTTGAAAATTTAGAATTTCTATTTACTGTTTGCATTGTTTCTATGCTGCAAACCACTGAAATCTTATCGATGGATCTGAGGATAAGTGAAATTTAAAATTGAGAAGGTGAGATAAATTCAGTCTCCTTCACTCGGTGTGTTCTTTATTGCAATTGTCAAAATAAGCGAATAAAAATTATTGCATCGGGTTTGTTTGTCAGATAATGTTTCTATTTTTGAAATTACTGTTTACGTAGGGTGGAAATTAACTTAGTATTTTAATTAATTTACTTCTTTTCATTGTTCATTCCATCATGCTGATTTTTGCTGTACGCAAGGTTTACAAACTACTGTGCATGCGCTACTGTATAAATTGTCAACGTTAAAATTTCTACTAGTTTCCGGATCGTACACTCTCAGGATTAGTAAATTAAATAAACTGGTAAATCTTGTTTGCTGTATTTGTATTGGAAATGACGTTAATACAGAGTAACGTCTGCTACGAGCAAGATGAGTTCATTCGTATACTGTCATTTAATAATAAATTTCTGGTTGGAATTTCATCGATTAACAAGTTAACCATTACGTATACATAATTTTAATAGAGTAAAAATGTCTGGAATTAGCGAGATAAACTCGTAAACACGTATGACAGAGTTGAAAAAATTTTGAAATTAAATTCACGAAATAAATCATCTCTTCCATTTTTCTCAAAGAAGACTGTTAGAGAGAAAAAAGTAAGTTCTTTTACGAGTTATGGAAAATTTGTACGGTCGTTTAAATGACATAATTTTCCGAAAAAGTTTTAATGCACGAAATTTGAATTTCGCGCCTTAATTTTCTACCCTCTGCCTTGCAAAAAAAAAAAAAAAATAAAATAAAAGCGTCAAAGATTTTTGCACCCCTCCGTAGATCCCAATTTCACAAGATTTCGAAGACTGATTTAACCCAAAATGAATCTTCAACAAAATCCCGATAACTTTACCGAACTACTACAAATTTATCACACAAACTTTGCTGAATTTCATCTTCCAGCATATTTCCCACCCCGCAGATAAACAATCGCACAATCGTTTAACGTTCGATATCCTTATTGCTACGCCGCATCTCTCTCTCCCCCTTTCTTTCGCCTCTTCCATTTCCCTTTGGTGACTCGTTATCGGCGTGAGCGTTAGGGTAATGACAGGTATCGGTACGTAATAACGACAGGGCTGCGGCACACTGCCATTGGACGACGTTACGCTGATTTAACGACTCGTTCCTCGAGTCGTCGTTGGCTGCGGGGTCAATTAACAGGAGGATATTTCGTCCGTCGCGTTCACTGCCGGAAGCGAGCTGCGGAGGAGCCACACGCGACTTCAACGAGGAATGCTCGCAGTTTGCGAACAAAGAGACAGCAAACCCGGGTTTGCTTACATTGTTCCCTTGGATTATTGTGATATTTGTGTTAGGACGATGCCGTTGAACGGTAAGTAATTTTAATTATTATTTTCATTGGTGATATTTTAAGTATTTTTTTCAGTTCAAATGATAGACGTAAGAAACTTCTTACTGTTCGAAGGTATTTTAATTACGATTGTTGAAATTTATTTGGAAGAAATTATACGCAGAACTGGGAAATGGAATGACTAGGATGGAAGATTTAAAGGGATTGTGAATTTTCATGAAATGCGTAACATTTTTTGAGATAGAGTTATAATTGATATAATTAATGCTACAATTCTTACTAATTTATTAGAAATTCTTCGTTGGAGCAAATAGGAAATATTCTGGTTTAATCTGAGTTGGTATATTTATTCCGTTAGCAATTTGAATATAATCAGGACAAATTTTGAAAGATTAATAACATAAAAATATTTAGAATAATAATAAGCACTGATAGAACTTTATTTCAGAAATATGATCGCAAGGAAATTTTAAAAAGTATTTAAAAAAAAATATGAATCGATACTGTATCATATAATTCCATAGTTCGCTACATTTGACTTGAAAATTTCCAGATTCTGGATGAAAAGGAGTAAAAAACGATAGTAAAAATTTAATCAATTCTGTACGCGACAATAATTTAATTCTAAAAAGAAAAAGAGAGAAAATGGGCAGAAAAAAGGAGACACGTGCAGAATGTTCGAAAATTGCTAGACAAACTTCTCGGACACCTCGCAATTACGTCGTAAATCTGAATAATTTCTCCGGAAAGTCGATTAGGCTCTTTCCATATTACCACACTCGTCTCTAACGCTATATTTCCTCTAAACGATCAGCATACACTTTCCTGGATAAGATTCACGAGCATCGCGATACCGAAGCTCTCTCTACGAAGCACGCAACTTAAGTGAATTCGAATCTAATCGTTATCGAGTCCACGTGGAGTGGACGCGACGTATCTTCGTGGACTTCTTCATTAACGGCGGGCGCGCGATTCCTTATCGGGCCGGAAGAAAGATGGTTCGTCGACTTTACGATCCTCTGTCGATTCGCAACGACTATTAGCATCGTGAGCCGCTCGTTGCTTCATTTCCAAATCAATTAGTCGACGTCTCGTGTTCAGGCATAAATACGGATGATCTGCGAACAGGCGGCCGACTTGCGCAACAGATCCACCTCCCCCCGCCTACGGAGATCTATGTTTGACAGCGATAAGAACACGCGTGCGTGTCGATCGTCGTCTACGAGGCGTTATCGCTCGTTTGAATAGAATTTTAATCGGCCGCGACACGACACATCGTTCCTTTGATCAATTCGATTTCAGCCGAAACGTGAATAGTTTTTACGATCGACAGAGAAAAAAAGGTATGTTCAGACTATCTCCGCTGTTAGAATGGTAAAAATTTCCGGTTCTTTTTTACGATTTTCAGAATTGTAGATGTTTCGTTCTTTAGCGTGGAGGGGTTAGAATATTTTTGTCGTTGTCAAAGGGTTTGACATGTTCGATTCTTGAAGAACAGAGCGACAGGATTGATCTATCTGCGTATTTTCTAATTTTCTCTTTTTGAAATTGAATTCAAAATGAAATCACAAGGGAGGTTAGAATATTTTTGTCGTTGTCAAAGGGCTTGACATGTTCGATTCTTGAAGAACAGAGCGACAGGATTGATCTATCTGCGTATTTTCTAATTTTCTCTTTTTGAAATTGAGTTCAAAATGAAATCACAAGTCAATTGAAACTGACCGAGCTTCATTTTGCCCTGTTGTAAAATATATTATCTTTAAAAACAAAATAGACTGAAACGATTTCCAGTCAAATACTGTGCTTTCAAACCAAAAACTTCTCAAGTAAATTTCCAAATTATTCACCAAAAAATTCCACGTTATTCGTTAAATTCGTTCAATTAAATAATTTCTACTATTTATCTCACCAAAACCTTCTTCAATTTTCATACGTCAACTTCAATAATTTGCTGCATCTGTCATTGTGCACTTCGAAACACGAAATTTCCAAACCACAAGAGATTTTACCTAATACAAAAATGATGATTACATTCGTGGCAAATACACATTTACAACGATCAACACATCAGTCCGTTGAAACGGTCTATTTAGATTCCCAGCAAATCGCTCACAACAGGCGTCTAAAACACCTTCAGAAAAATCGGCAAATCGAACCGGTAATTATAGACCGTTTGTCATAAACGGAGAAAATTACGATAACCGTTAGCGGGAACCTGGAACCAGTGTTAATCACTCTCACGAGCAATTAACAGAAGGTTTACGAGGTGATTCTTGTATTATACTTGGCGCGGTATTCCAGGTAATAAGCTAAGAAAAATGCTCGAATCGTCTGGTGCGCGGCAGAAATTAATGCCAGAGTCCATTAAGTAATAGATCGTGACGAGATATTACTCTTTAAACGCGGTTGATTAATCAAAGCTGCCATCGAGTCAACA